>NW_005843591.1:59391-64389 GCF_000455745.1 Alligator sinensis
GGCTGCGTGGCTGGCAGCAGCTACCCAGAACCTGGGCCAGCTGCAAACATCTGCTGCTTCTCTGCCCCAGCCCTGACCTTGGCCCCAGCTGCCTCCCAGCCAGGCAGCACATACCGGCAATACTCCCTGCTGTGCTGCCCTTGCCGCTTCCACAAAGCAGCATTGGAACCCAGAGTAGTAGGACACAGTGTAGGGCACTGAAAGCTGCCTGCTTCAAGCTCCCCGCTGCCTTGCCACACTTCCCCTGTTTGCACAGAAGCAGTGTGGGCAGCAGCGCAGGGTTGTGCCTCTTGCTGCTGCCCCCACCTGCAGGATCATGAGTAGGGTTGGGGGGCAGGAGCTTTGGGTGAGAGGCAAGGGTCATGAGCAGGGCTGGAGGGCAAGGGGCAGCAGGGCTGGGGGGCAGGGGCCATGAGCAGAAATGGGGGGCAAGGGCTTTGGATAGGAGGCAAGGATCATGAGCAGGGCTGGAGGGCAAGGGGCAGCAGGGCTGGGGGGCAGGGGCTTTGGGTGGGGGCAAGGGGCACAAGCAGGGCATCCTGCCATGTACCCCTTGCCCTCATTTTGTTTTTCTGGTATGCCGGCACTCCGGCACCTTCCAAGGTAGGCACTGTGGGGAGCTTCAGCACTCTGGCCAAAAAACATTGCCTACCCCTGGTCTAGGTGCTGAGTTTTAGCTGCTTAAAATAAAACTATGTAGATTAGTTAGTCCTAATTATGTATATATATAAAAAAATCTTATCTTACAGGCTCCCCTTCAAAGAGGGGAGGGGTGGCAAACTGACTTGTGAATGGACTAGTGAACTGCTTGCCAACTGTCCTGTTTGCTGCTCCTGTGGTCGCTTGGACTGTCTCCTTGTATACATCTCCTGGGCCTGGACTGGCTAGGGCCCTTTTTCACACCCAGGAAGTAATCAATCAGCCCACACAACTCCTCTCAGCACACCCCCAAGTGCACAAACCCACCAAACAGCCCTCAACAAGCCAAACACACAGGGTGCAGACAAAAGTGCAGCTCCAAGCTGTAACTCAGAAAACAATTTCTGCAAAGTGTTCTGAGTTACAGCCTTACCCCAGACCAAACAGAAATTCACTGTTGATTCCAGAGTGGAGAGGAATCTAGTTGCTAGCTGGAGCCTGCAGCCAGGTTCCCACATGCAACAGCCAGTGCTCACTGTTTTCAGAATGGGAGGGGGGAAAGGCAGTGGAGGGCTCCCCAGATGGCGCTGAAGAGTGAGGTGGGTGAATTGGTATTGGGAGGGCACGCTTAAAAAACCCCAAACTAAACTCCCTCTGTTCCCTTTCCCTCTCCCATTCTGAAAACAGCAACAGGCTGGGATCTCTGCAGAAAAAAGTTACAGAATACGCTACATTTTTAAACGTCTTTATCTGATACCTCATGCAATGAGGGGTCAGATTTTCACTCAATCAGCCATTTTTTAAGTTGTCTGCAGCCCTGCACTTGTGTCTGGTCACAGCTACAGACTGCTTTCTGTAGCCAGATTGGGTGAAAACTGTCACTTCTGTCTGCACCGACAGGCAACCCTGGCTCACTAACCTTCCCAGAACAGAATCTAGTGCCTGGTTCCTCTTCTCCTTCCTCCTCTTGCTCCCAGAGAACTGCTTGCAAACTGCCCTGTTTGCTTCTCCCTGGTCACTGCTTTTAAATTTTTTTGCCTTTGTCCCCTCATTACAATCAATTTTCTCACTACAGTCTTTTTTCATTCTCTTAATATTTGTGTTACTTCAGAAGAACAAAATGTTTCATAACTACTAAGTACTGGTATTATTTTAGTAGCATCTAGTTTAATTTCTAAGATTCTAATTCATTGCTGATAAAAATAATGCAATGCCTACACATTTTCTGCAGTTTCACTTCTGTACTACAGTGAATTAGGCCCTGCTGTCTTTAAGCCATATTAACTGTCAAAAATAGAATTTTCTCAATAATGCAATGGAGCTTAGATTAAACACATCGGTGTATATGTGCACTGGAAATATGCGAATATTACCATTACCAAAAGTTATATGTTCCTAGCTCAACACGTGGAAAATTGACTTCTGTTCAAATGGTTTCATTTGATTAATAAATCTTCTGAACTATACCAAGATTAAAAACTGCAGCATAATGAGTTTATATATTTATTTTATGTCTCTTGGCACCCCACCCTAAGCTCCAGAGCTTTGAAACTGGCACTGCTGCAGTCTTAAATAGAATTATTACAGATTATACTCCAACCTCATCTGTAGATTACACCGAAACACCTTATCATGCAATATTTAATGTTTCCAACTTACACTTTGAGATAGAAAATCAAAGTCAAACTCACAGCAGTAACTACTATGATATTAATTAAACCTGACACTGACCAGACACTTGGGAGTATAGACATTTTCTTTACTGAAATACGGCTGTTAGTTCATATGCATTATAACTCTCAGACTAATCTTTGTTAAGCAGCATGTGCCCTTTCAGCCTACATTCTGTCCCAGGTACCTCCTCTATAGTTCCAGTATCAGACAGTGGGCATTAGGGAAAAGTTTTTGTTTCCTTGGTTTTAGTACTGAAAAGGGCTCCAATTTTCTTGTTCAGATACCTTCGGTCAGGCTGTTGGATAGGACTGAGGCTGAATGGGAAAAGGAGCAGCTGTAGTAAGGTCTTCTCATACGCTTCAGATGCCATCACATCACTTGGTGAGGCACCAGGAAGAAATGAGGGACAGCGGAAGTTGTAAAGCTGCATGCTGCTGAAAGAAGCTTACCAGAAAAAGTCTCTGCATTCTAATGTGTGACCTATCCAAGAGTGGTAGTCCCTGAAGGACATGCAAGCTCCTCCTGTCTGCTGTCACTGTTTCCAACTCAGCTGGCTAGTCTGCTGAGGTTTACAAAATCAGGCCCAAACATCATTTTCTACATGTTCTTCTGGGATTAAACCAGGGACATACTTGATTTTTTGGGTTTACAAAGTCATCCTATTCACATAAAAGCCATCTGAGACTGTGTGGGTAATTCATGGTAATGCAAAGTGATGTATGAACATGGTGGACAGAAGTCAGGTTTGGGGAGAAGGGAGGCTGAGGCCAGGCCTCAGTGTTTTTTCTACTTCAGTGAGTGCTCACAGTGCAGCAGGCACACAGCACACATACGACTTTGTTGCACTAAGCCCACATAAAGTTGCAGAATTCTAAATATGTGTCATTTAAAAATTTTAATTAAAGAATTACATTTTAAACTTTTCTAATTACCTAAAATATTGCATGCATGTACACATGTATAAGCCCAATTCTATTTTAGTTTTCGAAAAACAATCTACAAGTTAAAGAATATTACAGAGGGATAGTCTCTCATGTTTTGCTGCCACAACAAATAGAGAATGTCAAGAGAAAAAAACCCACAACGACAGACAAGAAAAATGTTTTTTGGTTTTGTTTCTGTTAATCCTCTGGGAAGCAATAAGAATGCAATGGAAGGAACACCAACTCAGAGACAGCTACAACTTGCACACTTTGGAAGAGGCAGTGATCTACTGAGGCATCAGTGAAAGAGTTTATGGAGGTACCACTAGCAGCTTTTCACAGGGGAGGAGAAAAGGAAAAATCATTAACCTATATGGGGCATGTGAATGCCATGGTGGTAAGCTCTGTGGAAGAACCCTGTCAGACTGGCAGGCATAAATCAGCCCCCGACCTGGTTGAGAGCCATAGAAGGCTTCCCCTTCTCTGTTCATGCTTTAATCCATCTGACTAACAGTTTTGGAAGCCTCCTCTCCTTCAGCCAATTAGGAATTGAGTTCAATTAGTTCTCTGTTTGGAAATGAGGGATAAAGCCTCTGTCCTAACAACAATATAAACATTAAATAATTTACAAGACTCCAATCTTTCCTGGCTGAACGGACCATTATGCAGGAACACCAATCTGGCTAAAAGTAGAATGATTTGATATGGTATATGAAGGAAGCAGGTGATAAAAATGTCTATACCAAATACAGGGCATGACAGAAATACCACTGAAGACAATACAACCCTTCCATTGACACCACTGGGCAGCTTTACATGTGCTCCGGGGTTGGAGGGACATTTTAATTAGAGGGGCTCTAATTAAAACGCCCGCAGTGTCTCATGTATTCAGCATCTCATGCTTCAAATGGCGGCAGGGGCACTTTAACTAAAGCCTGTTCAATGAACTTTAGTTAAAGTGCCCGATACAATTTTGAAATGTGGGGACAGAGACTATGTGACACTAAGGTTGCTGAAGCATTCTAATTAGAACATGTCAGAGTAGGTGTCAGGCACATATATAGGTGTCACTGTGTTTTGGACTAGAACTGGAGTTTCCAAATGCAGAAAGTGGAGCACTTGATATCTCTGCCACTTAAAAAAAAAAAGGGGGGGGGGGGGGGGCTGTTGTTGCTTTTTGGTATTCATCAAGAAGAAAGCAGAGCTGAATTGTATGCACTAATAAAGCTGTTCAAGGCTGCTCTGGGTAATTTCAGGGAATTTAGTTTTATAGACTAGGAACAATTTCTTTAGCAATCTGCCAGGTCTAGGAGCTCCATTGAAATCTACGGTTTATCTGCTTTGATTTGCACCAGTGTTTGACTCTGAACCAACTATGAAGTACGCTCTGTCAGTTTAATCTCCTGTAGATGCCACGAGCATACCAATCCCTCCTTTCATATATCTTTCAATGATACAGCCCAGTAAATTTAAAACATATAGTGCCATATTTTTTATGAAAAAGCATTTTAGTCTATCTATGGCTCTTAATACAAGACACAGCACTTACTCATCTTAGTTTTAGCACAATTAGTTTTAATAGTGCTTGTTAGTATTTATTGTATGTACAGTGAGCAGCTCCTGCATGTTTGATCCCTGCCACTTCCTCACATTTCTGTCTTGCTACGCATTCAATGCAAAACATTTAGATCAAAGATCTATACCTAATGGCTGCTTTAATCCATCAGTTTAATCTAGCTCCCTAGCATCTGTATAGATCAGG
>NW_005843591.1:64399-80075 GCF_000455745.1 Alligator sinensis
TTTATCTACCAGCCGATTGAATCAGCTGATGTGCATGATCTATACAGACACTGGGTGAGCTGGGTCAAGCTAATGCGATGCCTCTTTCTGGCATGTGCTTGGGGTGGAGGCACTCCAAGCTAAAAGTAAAGCACTTTTTTTCCCCCCTACATCTATAAGCAGCCATAATTTATTGCAAAAATTAAATTGAAGATTTTTTAAACTCCTACAGCAAAGAGGTTTTTGGTAAGCACTTAGAAAGCAGAATGATGGTGCTACAGAAAAAGCCCAAGTAGTATACTTGAAGTCTGAAAGAATTATCTACCAAGCCTTCTGGGTTGACAGGGGTAAAATTTCCATTATTATATGATACACTTAGGTGATCAGCATTACAGTGATAAAGCAAGTCTGTTTAGAAAGATCTGTACAGATCTACTGTACAGTGTGCGTTACTCACTTACCTATGTTGACACTAATTCAATGAAAAAGTCGAAGCAAGTGCATTATACACAGTAACAATGACCCAAGCATTGGTAACATAGTCATTCTGCAAGGCAAAGCTTTCATTCCAACCTTCCAAAGTTACACTGTTAACAAAATCTATGATATACAAATGTGCATGTGGATGTGACATACCTTGATTTAACAAAGCTTTTGACACGGTCTCCCATGACATTCTCATTAACAAGCTACAGAAATGCAGACTAGGTGAAAGTACTGTAAAGTGAATACATAACTGGATAGATCATCATGCTGAACAAGTAGTCATCAATGGCTCCATGTATAGTTGGGAGGAGGGATCAAATTGGGCTCCCCAGGGGTCTGCTCTGGGTCCAGTATTGTTTTAACATCTTCCCTAATGAATCAGACCATGTAACAATGCATGCTTAGCATATCTGCAACTGATACCAAGTTGGGTGGAGTTGCCAATACTCTGGAGAGTAGGACTAGGATTCAGAATGACCTGGATAGACTAGAAAAATGGTCTGCAGTCAATCAAATGAAATTCAGCCACGACAAATGTAAAGTCCTGCACTTGGGACAGAAAAACTGCATACACAGATGCAGACTGGGGAATGACTAGCTAGGACTGCCATATTGCACTGAAAGACCTGGAGGATTTTGTGGACCATAAGCTGAATATGAGCCAACAGTGTGCTCTTGTTGCAACAAAAGGCAACAGCATGCTGAACTGTATTAACACAGGGGTGGGCAATTATTTCAGTTGGAGGGCCACTTAAGTTTTGGTGACCTGTTGCAGGCTGAACACACACACCCACCCATCCACCCACGCTCACATACACGCATACAAATGTGCATGCTCCTGGGCCCAAGCCTGCCCACCCCACATCCAGATCCTGCAGCTGGCACCTGCTGGCAGAATCTACAGCTGGTGGGGGCAGGGAACGGAACCTGGCCGCAGGCCTCTGCACAGTCCTGCTCCTCCATAAGGGCTGACGTGCGTATGACCCCACCCTACCCCCCACAGCTCCTAGGAGCCCCGAAGGTAAGGCAGGATGGGACAGTGAAGAAGCCTGTCACCAGGTTCCATTCCCCGCAGGCAGGGGCTAGATGAACCACGCTCAGGCCCTGGCAGCTACTGGGTGGAAGCAGCCTTGCCCACCTGTCCGGAACTGCATGGCAGCAGCAACCAGAGCTATCACAGCCTGAGCATGGCTTGCCCAGGGTCTGCTGCACAGGGCAGGGTGGATGGGGATGCTTCTGCCCAACATCCCCCATGACACCTGGGAGATGCAGTCTGGCCCTGCAGGCCCTAGGCACCATCTTCCAGCAGGGGCCAGGACCAAGCGCAGCTCACCCAGGGCCTGAAGGGCTGGAATGCATCTCCCAGGTGCCATGCGGGATGCTGGGCAGAAGCAGCCCCATCCATCTGGCGCACACGGCAGGTCCTGCTGAGCCACTTTTGGGCCCCTGCCTCTGCTGGTGCTGCATGGTGCCAGATGGCTGGGGCTGCTTCCACCCAGCATCCCCTGTGGTGCCTGCGAGATGGAGTCAAGCTCCATAGGCTTAGGGAGGGCCAGACTATTTCCCAGGCTGCCTTGCAGTGCTAGTCAGGTGGGCAGGCAGGCTGCTGCCACCCAGTGTCCCCTGTGACACCAACAAAGACTGGACCCACAGTTGCCACCCATGCCACTAACCAGCACCCATGCCACTAACCAGCAGAGGCAGGGGCCTGAGCACAACTTGCCCAGGGCCTGCCACACAGTGTCACTGCCTATGGTGCCTGACTGAGCTGGATAAAAATCAACTGGTGAGCTAAATTCAGCCTGTTGACCATATTTTGCCCACCCCCGTATTAACAGGAGTGCCACCTGCAAATCAAGGGAAGTAAATCTTTTATTCTATTCAGCACTGGTGAAGCCTCACCTGGAGTACTATGTTTAGTTTTGGGCCCCTCACTTCAAGAAGGATGTAAAGAGTTTGGAGAAAGGCCAGTATACAGTTACAGAAAATGATTAGGGTCCTAGGAAGAAAGGTTTATGAAGAAAACTGAAAGAACTAGGGTTATTTAGTCTGGAGATGAGAGGACTGAAGTGGGATTTGGTAACAGGCTTCGAATACCTGAATGGAAATTAGAGAGAGGATGGAGATGTACTTTTTTCTGTGGCTGCAAGGAACAGGACCAAGACCAATAGCCTCAAGCTGCAGCACAGAAAAATTAGCTTAGGGATAAAGCACTAGAAATAAAGTTGTGGAATCTCCATCCCTGGAAATCTTCAAGAACAGACTGGACAGGCACTTATCCGGAATGACTTAGTCTGGGACGCAGAATCCAGCCTTCAGCAGGGAGCTGGACTAGATGACCTCTTGAGGTATCTTCCAAACCTACTTTCCTATTATCCTAAAATTTGGGCCAGACTGTGACTTTAACAATCTGCTTTAAGTCTGAGGCAGGGTATGGCTGCTAACTAATTTCTGGAATCACAGAATCAATGAACCGGAAGCAACCAGTTAGATCATCAAGTCCAGTCCCCTGCCATAGGCAGGAGGTTAATGAGCTCAAACTAGCTCAACGAGGTGCTTATCCAGCCTCCTCTTGAACACCTCCAAGGATGGTGACTGCACCATCTCTGCCAGGAGTGTGTTCCAGGTTCAAGTTACCCTAACAGACAATTCTTCCTTATGTCCAGCCTAAATCTTCCCTCTATTAGTTTGTGACCACTGCTCCTTGTCCTCCCAAGGGGTGCCTTCCTGAAGAGTTGCTCCCCCAGATCTTGGTGTTCCCCGCTGACATACTTGTAGGCAGCTACCAAGTCACCTCTTAGCCTCCTCTTACCTGGACTGAACAAGCCCAGCTCCCAGAGTCTCTCCTCACATGACCTATCCTCCAGCCCTTAATCATGTGGGTGGCCCTTTTCTGTACCCTCTCAAGCTTATCCACATCCTTCTTTAAGTGCAGTGCCCGAAACTGGACACAATACTCCAGTTGAGGCCTCACCAATGCTGAGTAGAGGGAGAAGCACCTCCCTGGATCTATTGGCAACACATCAGCTGATACACGCCAGAGTTCTATTTGCCCTGCTGGCAAATTTCTCACACTGTTGGCTCATGTTCAACTTCTGGTCGATTGTAACCCCCAGGTCCCGTTCAGATGCTGTGCCAGGCAGCACACCTATCTTGTAATTGTGGTGAAGGTTCTTCCTACCCAGATGAAGGACCTGGCACTTTTCCCTGTTGAACCATATCTGATTTCAATCAGCCCATAGAATCAGTTTGTCAAGGTCATCCTGGATCCTGTCCTCTGGTATGCCCCATTTTCCCACAGCTTGGTATCGTCCGTAAATTTAATCATAGAGCATTCCACCCCTGTATCCAAGTCATTAATAAATATGTTAAAAAGCATGGGTCCAAGCACCGATACGTGTGGGACACCACTAGACAGCCCTCCAGAATGAGGCCGTCCCATTGATTACAACTTGCTGGGACCGGCCTCTAAGTCAGTTATCCACCGACTTCACTGTAGGCTGGTCCAGGCCAGTACCCTCCAGTTTAATTGAGATAATTTAATGGGAGACAGATCAAAGGCCTTACCGAAGTCTAAGTAAATTATATCTACTGTTGGCTACAAAGGACGAACTTGCAGGATCGTCATAAAATTCTAGTTTATTAGACAGATGCAAAAGTCAGATCATAAACCTTGGGGCTGATCCCCTCAAACACACACATACTCACAGTAACTAGCTATGAACACTAAGCACTGGTGTCAAAATATACCTATCCCCAAGCGCTGAAGTCCGCTGTCGATAGCCAGTAGAGGCTTCTTTCAGTGCGATGTTGCTTCAGAAGGGGGTTGCTAGCTGGTCCTTCTGGCTGGGTAGGCAGGGTGCTGGTCAGGTCAAAGAGGGCGCCATTGGGGGTCATTCTTCGCTGCCTTTTATCCCTCTCTGGCAGACTTTGATGACTCCTCAATTTTCGGGCTTGCTCAATCCAGGGGTCGTTGACCTCGTGGGACATCCCTCTTGGTGGTTGCTAGGTGGCAGCTATCAGCCCCAGAGGTCACGTCTGCAGGTACGTGCAATCTCGGGAGTCTGTTGATAAAGTTTGATTAATTCGCTGCTGTGATTATTAGGGCTCTGGGAGCACTTGATCGGGGGAGGAGAGGTGGTATTCAGTCCCAAGAGTCGGTCTTTGGCATTTATTAGTTTAAACTGGGGTTTCTGTACCTTTAACAGTGAAGTTTCAGGGAGTTCCTAGCTCTGTATTGATCCTTTCCTCTTGTTAGTCTGTGGTTTCATAGGTGTTAATTGCTGCTGGCTAACTTGTTTTCCTGGCTAGCTACTGTGTTACACAATCAGTCATGATTCATTCAGGGACCTGCTCAATACAGAGAAACCTCGATTTGATTCCCTCCCGCCTTTGCTAACATTGTTACATGGTACAACTTACTTTTAAACTTAAAGTACATTTGTTACAAAGTTAAAAAGCATAGAATATAAAACATAAAAGGGTGAAATGCCATGGCACATACAACAAATAGACCAAATACAGTGTGGGGGGACATACTGATGCAGAATACTATTTTATACCCATAATAGCATCTACAAATTATATTTTTATTACAAGTACACCTTATATTCTATAAAAGTAATAATAATATAATAAAAGAAGAAGAGGGAGGAAGGAAGAAGAGGTAGAAAAGAGAAAGCATCCCGAAAAGGGGGCAAATACTGCAAAAGGGGCTTTACTGTGGGGGGGGGGTCAAGGAAAAAAAAGGTTTCTTGCTACACTACCTCATGTCCCTTGTCTAGCTGGTTAGTTACCTGGTCATAAAAGGACACCAGGTTTGTCAGGCATGAACTACCCACCACAAAGCTGTGCTGGTTGTTTCTGAATACCCTTACAGTTATAAGCTTGTGATTGATGGCCTCCTTAACAATTTTTTCAAAAGTTTTTCCTAGTATCAAAGTTAGACTGACCAGTCTACAGCTTGCAGGGTCGTCCCTTTCTTAAAGATGAGCATCACATTGGCCCTCTTCCACTCATCTGGGACCACCCTCAAGTTCCATGACTTTTTGAATATCTTCGCCAAAGGCCCTGCTATGATTTCAGCCAGTTCTCTCAGGGCTCTTGGATGTAGCAGGTCATCTGGCCCTGCAGACTTGAAAACGTTCAATTGTTCTAAGGACTCTCACCTGGTCAGGACTGACTTCATGATGTCTGTTGGCTTCCCCATGTTCCCTGGGCCTCTGGACAGGTGCACAGCTCCTGTTAGCTTTCTGGAATACCGATGTGAAGTATTCATTTAGGAGCTCTGCCTTTTCTTGGGAATCAACTGTGGGCTGCCCCTCCATATTTAGTAGGGATCACACAGTGGACCTTTTTTTTTTCTTGTTCCCCATGTACCTGTAGAAGGACTTTTTGTTGTTATTTATTTCAGATGCCAGCTTGATGTCCATGAAAGAAGTGACTCCGGAATTAAAGAATTAATCAAATGTAGAATATGATCCTTTGTGCTGCTTTAGATTTTTGCTTCTTTTGGGTACTTGATGCTGCTAGGCCACTTGGTGTTTTCCTTTGTTGCTCTTACTTTCCAGCTTGCTGTGATCTAATTCTTTTGAGCTCCTTTCTGTTGTTTAGAATATGCTAGAGGAGGAAAGTCCTAGCTCATAATGAATAACAAATATATTTTCCCCCGTTTCACCTGACAGTCAAAACTTCAAACTGTACCACTTCTTCATATTAAATTACACCATCATCATAAAATCATGACATTTCAACATAAATGTCTTTTCACTGCTCCAAAGAAGTTAAGGGCATGCTTTTACCAGGTTCAGCTGCGGCAGTTTTCCCCTGAAAATCTAATCTTAAAACTGTTCCCAAACTTTAAATGCAATTGTGTGAACACCTTGTTATAAAATCTCCATTTTGTGCAATTAGACTCAAAAAGAGGTAACAATGATAGAATTTCTGTATTCAGTGTGCCATGAAATGTGTAATCAACATCTCAATTAGCAATAAAAATACTTTTAAAGATGAGCAAGTTTTAAAATGACAGCGCGCACACCCTCAATCCAATCCCTTATAACAAAGTATATCCCACCCCCAAAAGATGCACATTAACTTCACCATACTGACCTGTTTGATGGAGGTGATCTCTGGCAAGCTCAAATAAACGCATGTGCATGTTTGTGATAGGATTAAAGGAGCCACAAGCTAGGAGAATGAGAGGTATCTGGTTTTTCATCTTGATATCAGCACTTCTCCCTAAAGGAAGTACAACCCTTATAAAATAAGCAGTGTTACAGAGAGGTTTCCTAAATCAGTTTCTCAAAACAATACATAATGGAGCATCATTTGCAGACTGTATATCCTTGAAGCATTAGAAAAATGCCAAGGGATCAGCATGCAGCAAAAATCAGAACACAGGATACGTAATTAAATCAGAAATATAACCTGTACTTCAGCAAAAGTTATGATTACACCCCTAATTATGCTCTCTGATAGCCATAACAAGTAGGAAAATAAAGGCAAACAGAAAAAGTAATGGCTGCTGTTTCAAGTCTGTGTTTGTGACAGCTATCATAGAAAATAAGGGTTGGAAAGGACCTCAGGAGGTCATCTAATCCAACCCCCTGCTTAAAGTAGGACCATCTCCAACCATCTCATCCCAGCCAAGGCTTTATTTAGCCAGGTCTTAAAAATCTCCAAGGACAGAGGTTTCCCTCAGCCTCTCCCCATAAGTCAAGTTCCCCAGATGCCAACAATTTTGTTGTCCTCTGCTGGAC
The DNA here is from genome assembly GCF_000455745.1 of Alligator sinensis. Taxonomy (NCBI): domain Eukaryota; kingdom Metazoa; phylum Chordata; order Crocodylia; family Alligatoridae; genus Alligator; species Alligator sinensis. The sequence goes on from NW_005843591.1 coordinate 71,626, forward strand.
TCTCTCCAATTTGTCCAAATCGTTTCAATAGTGGGGGACCCAAAGCAGGACACACTACACCAGATGTTGCCTCGCCAGTGACATATAGGAGGGGAAGAATTACTTCCCTCAATCTGTTCACAACACTCCTACTAATGCAGCCCAGTATGCCATTAGCCTTCTTCGCAACAAGGCATACTGCTGACTCATATTCAGCTTATTGTCTGCTGTAACCTCCAGGGTCTTTTTCTGCAGAGCTGCTGCCCACCCAGTCAGCCCCCAGCTTGTACCTGTGCATGGGATTGTTCTATCCTAAGTGCAGGACTTGGCACTTGTCCTTGTTGAACCTCATGAAATTTCTTTTGGTCCAGTCTTCCAATTTGTCAAAGTCTCTCTGAATCCTAACCCTAACATTCAGCATATCTACTACTCCTCCCAGTTTGGTGTCAACTGCAAACTTGCTGAGGGTGCACTCTATGCCATCTTTGGGGCATTGATGAAGATACTGAAGAAAACTAGCCCCAGGACACACCCCTGGGGCACTCCACTTAATACCGACTGCCAACTAGACTTTAAACCACTGATTACTACCGTTGAGCCCAACAATCCAGCCTGTTTTCTATCCACCTTACAGTCCAGTCATCCAATCCATACTTCTTTAGCTTGCTTGCAAAAATTGTGGCAGACTGTATCATAAGCCTTGCTAAATTCAAGGATATTATATCCACTGCTCTTCCTGCTTCCACAAAGCCAGCTATCTCATCATAAAAGGCAATGAGGTTGGTCAGGCATAAAATGCCCTTGGTAAATCCATGCTGACTGCTCCAAATCACCTTCTTCTTTTTTAAGTGCTTAGAAATGGCTTTCTTGAGGACCTGCTCCATGATTTTCCCGGGGACTGAGGTGAGGCTGACCCGTCTGTGGTTCCTCAGATCCTCCTCCTTCCTTTCTTGAAGATGGACACTATATTTGCCCTTTTACAATCATCTGGGACCTCTCCCAACTGACATGCATTTTCAAAGATGGCCAGAGACTGCAATCAAATCAGCCAATTCCCTCAGCACCCTTGGGTGCATCACGTCTAGACCCTTGGACTTGTACACATCTGGATTTTCTAAACAGTTCCTAACCTGTTCTTTTGCCACTGATGACTGATCATCTCCCCAAACTATGCTGATAGGTGTAGCAGTCTGGGAGCTGACTTTGTCTGTGAAGACTGAGGTGAAAAAGGCATTGAGTACTTCAGCCTTTTCCACATTCTCTGTCACTAGGCTGCCTCCCCATTCAGTAAGGGACCCATACTTTCCCTAATCTTATTGCTGAAATCCTTATAGAAACCCTTATTGTTGCCTTTCACATCACCTGCTAGCTGCAACTCCAATTGTGCTTTGGCCTTCCCAATTTCATCCCTGCATTCCTGAACAATACTCTTATACTCATTTGTCCAAGTTTCCACTTCTTGTAAGGTTCTTGTTTGTGTTTTAGCTCACTGAAGATTTCCCTGCTAAGCCAAGCTGGTCTTCTGCCATATTTGGTAGTTTTCCTGCACATCAGGATAGTTTGCTCCTATGCCCTCAATGGCCATGTAAACAAGCATGGCTGTGTGGCACGTGGTGCCCTAGACACACCTGCAGTGCTACATATCACATATTCAAGTGTTCTCTGCACTGTAAGGTAATAGTGCAGGCAAGGGGTGGGGGTGGGGAGGGGGGGTTGACCCCAGGGTCAGAAAGACCCATGCAAAAAAATAAATAAATAGAAGGGGGGGGGCGGTGTATGCAGGGGCAGTGTGTGCTGCCCGAAACGGTGTGAGCAGCCATGCTCAGCTAGGTTCCAAGTGACAGGATCACTGCTGCTACACAGGGCCCCAGGTAAGGCTGCTGGGGCTAGCCCCAGCCTTCCCTACCCAACTCGGGTTAACTTGCCATGTGCCACAAGGCGTGACATTGGTTCTTGTCCCTGGGGAAACAAACATCCATGCTTATGTGGATGTGGCCAGTAAGGTTTCTTTAAAATACAACCAGCTGACCTGGAATCCTTTTCTCTTCAGACTGGCCTCCCAGAGGATCCTGCCCATCTGTTGCCTCAGTGAGTCAAAAGCTGCTTTTCTGAAGTCTGGAGTCCTTACTCTGCTGCTCTCCTTTTTTCCTATCCTCAGGATCATGAACCTTTCTTCCTTTCCTCAGGATCATGAACTCAAGTAGTCACTGCTTCCCAAGTTTCTATCCCCTTGAACATTCCCCACCAGTTCTTCCTGGTTTGTGAGCAGCAGGTCAAGAACAGCATAGCCCCAAGTTGGCTTCTCCAATAATTGTACCAGGAAGCTGTCCCCCACACTCTCCAAAAACTTCTGGGATTTCCTGTGCACTGCTGTATTGCCCTCACAGCAGATGTCACAGTGATTGAAGAAGTCCCCCCATGAGAACCAGGGCCTGTGATCAGAAATGTTCTGCTAGTTGTTTGAAGAGAGCCTTATTCACCACTTCCTCCTCGTCTGGTGGTCTATAGCAGACATCCACCATGATGTCACCCTTGTTGCTCTCCCCTCCAACCCTAACTCAGAGACTTTCAACAGGCCTCTTTCCAGTTTTATGCTAGAGCTCTGAGCAATGGTTCAGCTCTTTTACATAAGGCACAAATTCTCTTCTTCTCCCCTGCCTGTTCTTCTTCAACATTTTGTAGCCATCCATGACAGCACTAAAATTATTTGAGCTTCCCCACCAAGTCTGTTAAGAATTTCCAATTCATCCTGCTTGTTTCCCAGGTTTTGTCCCTTTGTGTACAGACTTCTGAAGTAACTAACCAATTGCCTCACTTTCTCAGGAAAAATGAGAATGCCTTCTCTGCTGCCCACTCCTGCTTGTGCTTCCTTTAGGATGCCCACTTCCCCACTTACCTCTGGGCTTTGGTCTCCATCCCCCTCAGTGAACCTAGTATAAAGCTCTGCTCCCCAGGTTAGGAAGTCCGTCTGAAAATGTTCTTCCCTCTCTTCATCAGGTGTTTTCATCCCTTCTTAGAAATCCTTCTTCTTGGAACAACATCCCATGCCCGAAGCAGCCAAAGCCCTGCTGGCAATACCATCTGCCCAGCCATGCACTGAACTGTATCATCCAAGTCTTGGTTTTATGATTTTTGCAGAATTAACTTTAGTGTCACTAAGACAGCCTGCCACCAGTCTAAGGAAACCTGAATATGTACTGGCCTTTCCAGGTAAATCACAGATTATAAACAATACCGAAATCGTTGCATCAAAACCGATTATAAATCCACTACAAGTAAATGTCATCTACACTACACTGAGCTCAATGCAGGGAGCAACCTAATTAGAATGAGGTGGCACCCTGAAAAGAAAAACAGCTCTGTACTATAGCCTACATACGACTTAAATGGATTTTAACTGTTAGTAGAAACCAGAGTAGCAGCATACTTCAAGGGCACAATAACATCACAGTTGGGTCCCATCTATACTACCAGTCAAAAGTACGTTCAGGTATTCCAGTAAGGTGATTGTTCTAATATAGCCATCATAGATTTAGTTAAAATCAGAGTGGATTAAATCACCGATTTTAATCACAGTTTAAATCAGTAAGCAGGCAACTCTGATTAAAATCTATCTTAATCTTGTTTTGCATCTGTACTGTTTGTTATTTTCCTAAAGAAAGGTTGATTTTCATCAGTTGGTAATGATTAAAACAAGCTGATTTGCAACTAATTACAGCCTTTTCACTAAATATGGTACTTTTTGTTGCAAACTAGGAAGACATCTCTATACACATGTATTTATGCTATTATGTACCATTACATATGTTTCTTCAGATCCTTAATTTTTTATGTTTATATATTAGAAACTAGAAAATTATATTCCTTATTTACTAAATGATGCATATTTCTGCTCATGAGTTTGGTCAAACTGCTTTGGAATGGAATTAGAATTAAATTAAGAGGCACTAAAACAGCATTTTCAACTGGTTTTATTACTTAAATAAAACTACCTTTCAGTTGCTAGCTATATAAGGAAAAAGTTTATCAAATAACATTTAGAATTTAGAACTAAGTTCTAAATAGTTGGAAAACTAAATAGCTTTTTTCTGTCTCCATAGTCTTCCAGATTTTAGAAGTGGTAGATTTCATCCCCTCTCACCTCATTTTTTATATTCCTAAGACTAGAAGAGGAAAACAATGTTTCCTGCTTTTTCCATTTCCCAATCTGTTTCTAAATTTTGAATGAACTAGCCATAAAAACTGGCCCTCGCTAAATAAACTGAAAAGAAAATATTCATTGTGCACCTGCAAAAGAGGCCACTGCTGTCAAAAGCTGCTGTAGCAATTCAGTGAACTCTTGATCATAGGTGCTTAGCCTGGGACTTAGAGAAGGTTTGTGGTTTGACTTTCCTTAAACCTTCACTAGTAAACATGTACTACACAAGTACTTTTCATTAAGATTAATATGTAATTGAAAGTTTAGACCTTAATATAGGTTGTCACAAATTCAATTAAATTTGAATAGGATTGTTTTTAAAAAGAAAAAAAAATACATTTTTAAATGGCAAATCTTAAATTTTTACCCACTCTGACAGGAGATATTCTCAAATGATCCATAATGAACCATCTTTTCTTCTTTGCTACCTACTTTTACTTAAAATAGCTTAAATATTAATGTAAAGGCAATGATAGGGTTGACATTTCAGACTAACAAAAGTCAGCCGATCAGCACGTATTCTCTATAAGATGGGTATTTCTGCTCAGTTATATATCTACTTTCTACTGTAAAACCTGTTTTGCACTAATTTTTAAATACCTTACCTAATAAAATGTATGCATTTGCAGACTGCCAATCAAATGACTTGTTTGAAGGATACATATATTGTATAATCTCCTCAACATCCAAATAATATGCCTACATACAGTAGGCTTGTATTATAATGACTGTAATTTTAAATTCTTTTTTTGGACTTTCAGTCAAATGACAGCAGAAATAAAAGTAAAATGCCCCCTTATTGCTTTCCCTGATCAGATTATGTACAGGAAACGGGGTAGGCAACATTTTAGGCCAGAGTGCCGAAAAAACTATGATGTCTACCTTGGAACGTGCCAGAATGCCAGAAAAACAAAACTAGGGCGAGGGTATACAGCAGGACACACCCTATATTAATATAGTTAATAATCATAAATGTTGCTTTTTTCAGTAAATTCCAGGTTTTCTAGAAAATCTAAACCAGGTGACAATAAGTAAAACTTCATATACTACCTCTGTTGTTGTGTACTGTTTTTGTTAAGCATGTTGTGATCAGATAAAAAAAGAGAAAGATAGGAGAGAAAAAGAAGAGAGAGAGAGAGAGAGAGAGAGAAAAGGAAAAGAAAAAAGGAGAGAAAGAAAAAAGAGAAGAGAGGAAAAGGGAAGAGAAAAAGGGGAGAAAAGTGGTGGAAGGATGGCTATGGAGACCAGGGGGGCTAAGGCGAATTTTGGGGTGGCTATAGCCCCCCCCAGCACTGCCCCTGTGCACTGGGCTCCAGAGCCTCAGCTGGGCGTTGTGCCAGCAGTGCCTGCACGCACCCCTCTGAGTGAAGGGGGAGGGGCCTGAGGCAGTGCAACCCCAGGCCCCTCCCCCACCATCTGCTCTCAGGCACAGGGGGTGCAGGGTGGGAAAGGGGCTGGGGCAGTGCCACTCCGGCTCCTCCACTGCCAGCCACCTGGAGGCATGCATGTGTGTGCTGCCTCAGGCCCCTCCCCCGCCATCTGCTGTCAGGTGTGTGCGCAGTTGCTGTCGGTACGGAGCTGATGCTGGAGATCTGAAGCTCTGGCACCAGTTCCGTGCTGGTAGCAACTGCATGAGCACCTAAAAGCGGATGGTGGGGGAGGGGCCTCGGGCTGTAGTGCCTCAGGCCCCTCCCCTGCCATCTGCCCAGAGGGGTATGTATGCAGCCACCACTGGCACAAAGCCTGGTGCACAGGGGCAGTGCTAGGAGGGAGATCTAGGGGGGCAGGGCTATAGTCACCCCAAAGTTCACCTTAGCCTCCGCCCTCGTACCCACCCCTCCAGCACCACCTGGGCCACTGCCTGCCCCATACACCTGAGCCTGCCCTTTCCAGCGCTGCCTGGGCTGCGCAGTCCACCCCGTGCAGCTGAGCCCACCCCGATCCCGCCCACAGTGCAGTTCCGCCTCTGGGAAGAGGTTGGCCTAGGCTCTGGGTAGCTGCTGCCAGCCAAGGAGGTCAGGCTGCTTGCAGCAGGGCTTGCAGCCTCCTAGCTCCCTACTGTGAGTAGCCCAGGCTCTGTGGCTGGCAGCAGCTGCCCAGAGCCCAAGTGGGTGGTGGCATGCTGAGCAAAATGGCCTCATGTGCCATGCTCTTGCACTCATGCCAGGGATGCTGACCCATTTTAGAAAATCCTTGAATGTTATTAGCAATTTCATGGCCCGCACTTGAAAAGGAGATTGCTGCTATATGTTATGTTTCCTACAACTTTTACCTCTGTTGATTCCAGTTCATTCTCCCTCCACAGCTACCATTCTCAGATTAATTTTTTCAAAGTTAGGTGTATACTTAATGTGTTCCTTCCTTTGAAAAACTAAAGTCCACAACGTTCTCCTTCATGCAATAAATGATTCACCAGGGACTTTTTAATTTACTCGTGATGATTTTTTTCAGCCCGAAAACATAACCACAGCATTAACTGAAGTAGTTGTCCCAAGGAAAAAAATGTTGCCAGACTAAGCACTGATATTTGGCCCAGGTTCTTGCTGGATGAACTCTACTAAAATTGACTACGTTGACTTAAATTCAATGAATCTTGCACCATTAATAAATGAGTTCTTGTCCTGGTCTTAATTGATTTATGTTGCTCCTTTCTTTCACCAGCCCTCAAAACACAGAAAACCGCACCATCCCCATGCTTAGATGGCAAGGTAATATCAGCTTCACCTCCTGGCTTCCATTCAGTTGCCTGCTGCTACAGATTTATTTAGGGTCTCCCTATTCCAAATAGCAACAGACATATCTACTCTCCTTTGCCATGAGTGGCAGTGGCAGCGGCAGCTCTGGAGCTGTCTCTGTAGATTTAGAGATTACGATATTAGTTATATTTCATTTATATATCTTTTGCCACTGTGAAGGCTATAAATAATTTATTTTTAATGAAGGCTTAGATTCCACAGCAGTTGGTGGTTTCCACCTCAGAGACCGTCCTATATGCTTACGATTGTTCAATACATCCCTTTACATATTTATACTTTGAAAACTCTCAGGGAAAGCTTCCAATTTCTACTTCTATTAGCAATAACCAGGCAGTACTCCTGATACAAACCATGTATTTATCTTTTACTTAAAAGCTCCACACAAAAGAAGACCCTCTAAGCTCCCAACATAAATTTTAAAACAAATAATTTTTGCTTTGCAGTGCCTCCTTTGTTAATCAAAGCAGTAGCGATTCTCCTCCCACCACACCACACACAGCATCCTACCTCATATTTAGCAGGCCAGATCAAAACTTGAACTCTCATTTCACCTCAGCCTCAAGCAAAAATCCCAGCTCAACTGTCCTGGTAATGCTTGATTGCACACTCACAAGGAGAAGCTTTACAGTACACCTGGAAGATCAGGTGACTCAGGCTGTTTCATGCTAGGGAAAAACACCTTTCTTGTTTTGTACCCAGATGGAGGAGTCCAGTAGAAGTGCCCTACTGACTACATCCATTTTCTTCTTTCCTGCCCTTCATCTCTGATCAGATAAGCTCATTATTCTAGGATTTCAACCTCCCCCAACCCTCAAGTATCAGATCATTTGATAGCAGGTCATTACAAAATAAAAAATTCTTCCCCCAAATGTGGGAATTAGTTAAAAACATCTCCTGCTTATTCCCCCTACTGAAGTCCTGGTCTAGATAAAATTCAGTACCAAACCACATTGCAGCTTTTCTGTAACTTAAATGCACAAAGATTTCAAATCCAGCATCCTGTGGCATTATGTGGCTAGTTTTATGTCAAAGGGAAAGGGAGATCTCTAGCTTCCTAATGTGACCTAGCACTTGTTTGACCCCAGATAAGTATGCCGAAGTCCCACATAGGAGGATGAAAAAATGCTCTAAGTAAACCAATTCCTCAAGAAATAGTCCTGATTCAGAAGTCAGTGTAGATAACCAAGTACTGTCATTAAACCCAAAATAAGGCATATTGGGGATTTGTACCAACTGGGTTAATCAGGGTTTACCTCTTTCTTGCCGTGGTTTGTGCTTACAAATCTGCACCAATGCAGCTACCTCAACTGCTTAGTAGCAACTGTCCTCAAGAGTAGATAGAACACAAGCATTCACATAGCCTTCCAAGGTGGTATATTATTAACAAAAGCTGCTTACAGATGTGGGAAAAAAAAACACCCAACACTTCACTTTCAGCTCAGTGTGCCCCCACGCCAAGAGCGGAGCACACCCAGAAGAGACATCGTGTCAGTTTGACCCAGCTCGCTCAGCATCTG
>NW_005843591.1:80085-85739 GCF_000455745.1 Alligator sinensis
AATTAAAGATTTGAAATCAAGCCAAGAGAACAGGATAAGACAATTTAGCATCTAAATAAGTGCCAAAAAAAATCAAGTACAAAAAAAAATGGTGTTAAAAATTCTTATAAAAGCAGGGCTTTGATCTCTCAGATTCAGAGTGATTCTGGCCAACCTACTTTTTCTTCAAGGGGGACTATTTCAGCTGAACTGATGGAGCTAAAAGATTCATAAATAAACCTGCTCATTTTAGCAGCAATTTAGAAAGATTTAGGCCTGAATGGACATAGACTGAAGGACTCTACAAAAGCTGTTCAAGCTGTAAAGCCACTAGCTAAAGACCTGTCTCCAGAGGGGGGAGGGGCAGGGCAGGGAGTACTGACTCTAGATCAAATGCAAAAATAAACCCCAACCTCCACCCTCCCAGCAAAACCCCCCTCCCAGTTCCTTTCACCAAGAAGTTTAAACACTATACAGTTCTCTTAAGTAAACAACATAATGTAATCCCAGCATAGCCACAACTTCTTTTAAATATTCCTGAGTTCTATTGTTGTTCTGCCTGCAAACTTCTTCAAGCATTCAATAAATATGAAGTTATAGGCATCTTACTTGCAGGCATGTGGAGTAGAATTCTCTTACCAAATCACACTGTCTAGAAATAAACTTGCCAATTAAAGTGATCACACTGGGTATCAGATACTTCTGCTGTAGGTGCACTTTGTGCCAAAAGGCTGCCACTTTCATATCATGAGTTACATAAAAATATAAACCATTAAAACCCTTCTGAATACTGCATTAGTTTTTTCACTTGTTTAATGCTCTACTAGCAGCAAAGCAGCATTAAGTTAGTAAAATACCTGCACCTATTTAAATGCAGATCAACAAACACCAATTTGCACCTGTTAGTGTCACTGTATATAAACTTGCAAATAGCACCAGGTGCCACATCTATACATTGTTAGTAAGTGAAATCAACCATGCTGAATTTGTTTCCTAGGAACTGCCCCTGTTTTTTAATGGGTGTGCCATTAATGGTTTTGAGTAAAAGGTACAATTTGCATCCCCCTCTCCTACATATTTATGCCTCAGAAGAAGTTGCACTCGAATAATTCAGTGTTTTTAACTACTGGTTCACTTAAAAAAAAAAGTTGTGCAAGAAGAGATACTGAACTAGGCACATACATTTTGCAAACTAATAAGAATGGAGAGAGTTCTATAGGAAACAGGCAATACAAGAAGATGGGATGGATAGTTCTGTGGCTAAAACTGAGTATAGTCAGGAGAAGGGTTTTTTTTCTCCTTAAAAAAAAAAATGGTGGGGGAGCCATGAGGGGCCTGGGTCCTTCCTTGCCATCCATGCCGAGGCACATGTGCCAAGCAAAATGCCTTTGCATGCCATACTCTAGTTCGCGTGCCGGGAGTTGCCTTCTGTGTGTGTGTGTGTGTGTGTGTGTGTGTGTGTGTGTGTGTGTGTGTGTGTGTGTGTGTGTGTGTGTGTGTAAAATGCATATATATGGAAGCATTTACACATACTCGCTTTATATCATATATAAAGGATATAATATCAAGTGTAAGTAAGTAAATGTTTCTTTATATCTCACAACTTCTACTGCTTAACATTTCTTTAAGTGATTATCCCAGTACCCCTTTGTGGGACATTGAAGGTATGCAGAAATTGTTTTTACTCCACACTTTAATGTTACCACTTCTGCAATAGTATGCAGTATTACTGTATATCATTAACACAGGAACTGAAGGAAAACAGCCAGGAAAATATAAATAAGCAGAATGTAATTACATTATACATTCTAATTCAAGTACCAACCAAACTGCTCATTGAAGTGCCACATGATCTTAGAGTGTGAAGGGGTTAGGACCCTAGATTTATATATCTCATTCAATAGCACCACTCCCTATCTGTGCACTGGAGCTGTGGACAAGTACTAACTCAGAACGAAGAACGTCACCTAGCAAACACCCCACCACAAGTTTGTGTGGTACTTGGTTTCCCCAGCCAAAGATGTACCCAGCATAGCTAACAGGTTCACAGCATAAAGAGGTATGGCAAAGGAACCATGATGTACTGCTACAAGCTCACTCAAACACAGTTTGGAAGAGAACTTCTCAAACTTTTTATTAAAAAAAAATCTAGCTGCTGTATTTTATGATGTGTCCATTTTCTTATTATGGCCTGTCACTGGAAAATGCACTTATCTTTTTTAAAGCTTTGGTCCTGAAAGGTGAGAGAGGTAACATCAACCAGAAACCTGCAGCTGTGTATCTTATTGTTGGGGCCAGATGAACTATTTTCTTCAATAAGAAACAAAAATATTAAATGGCATGGTAGCATTTTATATTGATTGAGCACTTACCACATAGCAAACCATTTTCAAGTCTGCTCTGCAGCCTGACAAAAATGGCAGGGAATCATTACATTTCCGGATAGTTCTTTTTCCAAATAACTACTGTGTTTCAAAACTGTCTTCGGATACTTAAAATTATTTGCTGCTACATTGCTTAAAGAGTGCAAGATGGCAGACAACAAGCACACTCTTCTGTTTACTGCACAGGTATCTTATGTAGGAGACACATCTGCCTTACAGCACCAAACTGAAGTCTAGGAGCTTGAAATCCTATTAAAAGAAACCCCCATTTAAAATAAAGGTTCTAGCCTTAGGAATTTCAGCATAAAAAAGAATACTTCTATTGTATTTGTGAAATAAGGATTATTAAAGCAACAGAAGATGAGGTTAGTGATTTTAAAAAGATTTTTAAAAATACTTTATTCTCCCAGATCAAAACATAGCTTTGATAATTTGCTCGTGGTGGTTCTATATAATAAGAAAACACATTTGTATTTAAGTACCCTCACAAAACAGGGGATACAAGGTTGAGAGCAACAATACTGTTAAAATTAATATGCCATGCAGACTCTAGTACTGTAGAACCCAGATACTTTGCAGGATTAGGTTCCTAACTGCCCTCCCCTACAAAATAAGGGCTTGTGAAGTAAGTGGGGGTGTGCAGACCTGCAGCAAATGGCTATGCAGGAACGCTGCGTTGCTCCAGCTCATTGCTTAGCTTTTATTTCACAGGGCACCACTTTTCTGATCAGCTACACACTGACACATACTTGATTCAGCAACCCACTGTGAATTAAGCAGTTTGCAAATCGACCAGATATGAATGATCCAGATTCTGTTGTACCATTACAGTGCAAAGGTTTTTATTTAATCCTAAAACTAAATGGTCTTTTCAGGATTTTCTAATTCTGATATTAAAATAATTATTTCAAGATGATCAGATATGCTTACAGTTAACCTCAACCAATAAATCCTTTGGACTATATTGCACTTTCAGTAGCCTTGCAAAATAAGCACAGAAGATTCACCAGCCCAGACACAAGACCTGCTTGCCCACTCATACCAGGACAGTAATAACAGTAATATTTTAGATGCTCATCAAAATAGTTACTCAAAGTAGGCAAGCTGAATTATGCCAAGAACAAAGCAGGGAAAAAAGCATTGGTGCAAGACAGAGGTCTTGGTACAAGGCGCATCAGAGGCATTTGGTATCAACAAACTACATTTTTAACTGTTATATGTTCATTTATTAAAAAGAGGAAGCTGGGGCTAGTGTTATTTTCTTCAAGTAAGTTCAACTTTAAAACAAAGTTTTGCATGTTACAAATAAATTTCCAGCCAAACCAGCTGATTTGGTTCCCTCTACTTATGGGTGAAGAGATACTGCCATCTGCCATACTTCTAATCAGCCAAAGCTAAGACATAGTTTTTGCACACTCTCTTTTAAGTATAGAGGGAATGAATTAGTCAAAACATCGGGTCTGAAATAGAACTACAGAATCACAGAAACAGACGAAGAGGGCTACTCTGAACAGTACAATACAGCACGTGGTTCACAAACCAGATAGTAAACACTTTTAAAAATATGGAAGTTACTCTTGATCCATAATAGAAAATATTTAGGAAGAAAAAAAATCATTATTTTCATTAGGGAATCCCTGCAAGTTCTTTTTTTATTGCTTATATTGCTACAATACATCAATAATAGATGATGTTACAGATTACCACAGTATGTTCTGCTGAAACAGCTAGTAATTGGAGCCATTTCTGATTAATTACTAGAACATACCACATAGTGCTGAGCAGTGCAGTTTTATTTATGAAGTGCCATACATACTACAAAATTAGTAAACTAAAGGATAAGACAGTGACACTTGCACACTGAGGGCCGGATCAGCCATTTACATTAATATTTTAATGTAGGAGACAAGCCCAGAAAGTTAATTTTAGAAACACAGGACAAATGTGATCTTTGTAACTGGGAAGAGAGGGGTTGGAAGTAAATCTGGAGTAACTAACCTGAAATTAGATTTGCATCTGACCCATACACTTTCATGGGTCTGGTTCAGTGATTCTCAACCAGGGTCCTACAGAGTGCTGCACAGTATTAATGCTTTCAGGTGTGCAAATGTGATGCAGAAGATAAACCCAGAGATTTCAAAGCAGAATGCATAGTGTCAATAACACACTAACCTACTGTGTTCTTTCTTCATTTGTTGCAACAGAAGAACTGCTTTATTATTTTTCTGTAGTTAAACAATGAAAACTAAGATCCTCAGAAAATGCCAGCTGTCTCAAGGCTAACAACATTGGGAATTACTGGTTTAGTTACATAGAAGCCATTTCAGTTGTACCAGTTTGCATCAGCATACAATAGGACCTAAAGATAAAACACCATATGTTATAAATCACAAAATAAGCAATTAACATCTTATTAACCCTCACAGCCTGGCAGGAAACTTGGGCACACCAAACCCTCTCAAAAATATAGTCAACAATCAATCCATTCTAACAATATTAGCACTGGGACCATCTATAACAGCCTACCATAGTCACCAACTGGTAGATTATGATCGACTGGTCGATCGTGGAGCCTCTGACAGTCGATCTCACTCTCAGTCCCCCATCTCGTTTTTTTTCAAGCTACAGTTAGGCATAAAAAAGGGGTGGGCAAAATGGCTGATCCGGCCAGCAACCAGACTCCATTTCCCAGCAGCCCCTGCCCTCATAGCTTGGGCTGGTCTCCATGGAGACTCCTGCCACACCTGCATCGGAAAGCTCAGGCTAGGGCTGCCATGGAGACCAGCCTGAGCTGCGCTGGCAGCACACATGGCAGAGCTGCTGGGAACTTGGGATGGGGGCAGCTTGCTCCAGAGCCAGGGCACAGCCACAATCTGTAGCCTGCATGCTCCAGACACGGGTGCACAAGTAGCGGATCATGGCTCTACTCCGGCTTCTTGCAGCAGTGACCATAGGCAGCAGAAGGCTGGAGCTAATGGGCCTCAGTCCCCACAAACACAGGGCAGCAGGTTGGGCCACAAAGCAGCCCAGCCGCAGGCTTCGAGCAGCTGCAGTAGGGGTGGAGAGAGACATGCATGCAGCCCCGCGTGTGGATCACTGGCTGCCCAGCACAGCAGGCAAGTACCAATTCATTCTATGAAGGAGAAGGGGCTCTGGAGGGCAGATTGAGGCCCCGCCCTGCAGTGAGGGAGGGAGTGTGGCACAAGCACGGGCAGGGGCTGGGGTGAATGGGGCCCAGGCCAGGCTGGGTGCTGGGATGATTGGAGCCCAGGCAGCTCATCCAAGGGTGCA
>NW_005843592.1:0-1130 GCF_000455745.1 Alligator sinensis
GGACTTGTGGCGCTAAAAGCAGGATCACTTTCTACCTCCTCTCCCTCCCTGCTCCCTCGAAAACACCCGATACGGGTCGCTGCTGGAGACTGGTGACTTGACGAGATGGATTACTGGTTTGATTCAGCCTAGACGCTCTCATCTTCCAAGTCCCTGATGTTTTTCATACTAATTAGGTACAAAGCGAGGAAAAAACAAGCTGCTGCTTTGTGACGTGTTAGAGAAGTGGTTCCCAATCCACTGTGCTGGGGCTTTTCACTATATGTTTAAGTGAATATCGTGCTGCAGGGTGACACACTTCCCACATCCTGGGATCATCTGCTCTAAGACAGAAGCATAAGGTGATTTTTGCTCGGGTTTTTGCATGTTTGGTGCAGTGCTGAGGAAGAAGAAAGGCTCTAGTAATATATCTGATAGAGCGGGAGGTTTCATGTCTTTGCCAGTCAGTCTTTTCCCCTGGGGCTCCCTGTAGGATCGTGTGGGTCTATTCATCGGCCTACAGTAGGTCGATGGGGGTGTCTGGTTAGTTTTACCTCCTCCTCCCCAAGTGTCAGCGGAGACCACGGCGACACGCACACAAGGGCACGTGCGGGAACAGGGACGGAATAAATCCTTGTCTCCGCCCCGCATAGAAATGCCTGCAGACCGCCGCACGAGCTGGGAGCCTCCAGCGCGTGCTAAACTTTCACTGAGCAATGCTGTCGGGTTGTCAGAGAGACATGTCATGGGGCTCACTGTAAGGCAGCTGGGAGCATCACTTAACACACGCGAGATACTACAGCTATGTCAGAAATGGGGTTTTAGTTGTTTCCTAAAAACTACATTTCCCTGTGACGTATTTTGGGTGAAATACTAGGACAAGTGTCAACTAATTATATATCTATATCTCTCTATATCAGGGGTGTCCAACGTTTTTGAATGTGGGGCCGGATCATGAACTTTTTATAACCCGGCGAGCCGGCGAGCCATATTCAAAGACCTCACAGGAAGCAGTATCACATCAGGAAGTGATGTCACGTGAGCTTTGACACCAGTGAAGTTGCAGGAAGCGACAATGGAAGCGAAAATAAAATCCAAACCAAAAACACTATAAAAGGCAGGATGAACTAATACCAAAGCCTTGACTGCAA
>NW_005843592.1:4818-10229 GCF_000455745.1 Alligator sinensis
CTAATTCCCAACAGTGCTAATACTACTGGCTACAGACAGTAAAGACGAACAATACAGATCATGGAACAAGAGGAACAAAAGACAACGACGGCTACAATGAAATGCAAAAGCCCGCTAACTTGACTCTTGTCACCTGTGCCAACCACAGAGCGAGCAGGACAACTCCTCTGCTCTGCTTTTATCTCTGCCCCAGCAGGACACCACCCACACAGCTTCTCGCCTGGGGAAGAAAGCAGGGACGGTGAGGAAGAAGTTGAGGACAGCGAAGAAGAAAGCGGCTTGGGCGATGAAGACAGCGCCAGTGATGATGGACACAATGACAGCGACATCAAGTAACAAATCAAGGCTAGAGACTAAGGAAAGGAAGAGAGGAACAGAGGAAGTGCAATGGTGATGGGCGGTGGTGGGGAGGTATGGGTGTGCAGGAGCACGATTTCTAACTGCTGTGTGGGTGCGAGACGCTGATCTGCACTTAGAGCAGCCCATCTAAAGGAGATGCTTTGTAGTGCCCGTTGTGCTCAGCCCCTTCAGCACCAACTCTTTGAGCCCTGGTAACTCCCCCGTTGCCCTTACTCTTTGGTAACTCCCCCATTGCCCTACGCCCCCAGCAAGAACAAGGAGCCTCCCCTACTGCCCCGTCCTGCTTGTGCTTCCTCCACGTCACCCATTTCCCTAAGTACCGCAGGGCTTTGGTCACCATTGCCCGGCAAACCAGGTTTAAAGCCCTCCTCGCTAGGTTAGCCAGCTTATCTGCCAACATGAACTTCCCTCCTGTGTCCGGTGGATCCCAAGTCTCCCCACCAATATACTAAGACTAATTCCCAATAGTGCTAATACTACTGGCTACAGACAGTAAAGACGAACAATACAGATTATTGAATAAAAGGAACAAAAGACAACGACGGCTACAATTAAATGCGACAGCCCGCTAACTTGACTCTTGTCACCTGTGCCAACCACAGAGCGAGCAGGACAACTCCTCTGCTCTGCTTTTATCTCTGCCCCAGCACCATCGTCACGGCAATGTGATGGCAAAGAGGACACGCGTCACAAAGCAGCCTGAGCCTGGCCTTGTTGAAGCGTAGTCGGGCAGGGACACTGGGCCAGGTCCCAGAGGCTAGGCCCATTTGGGATGACACGAAGGGGTTAACTCATGAACATCCCCAGTCTCAGCCTTGTTGGTGAACCAGGTCCTGCTTTGAACATCCGTACTCAGCGGTGACCCACCCGGAGACCAGAGTCTGGCGGAGAAGCCAACCCTGCTGCCCCAGAGAAACCTGCCTCTGGAAAGCAGAAACCATTGGCCATCGTCTGTGGTTGTGCCGTACGCCACCGAGATGTGAAAGAAAGTAAAGCAGCTCTGGCGGGTGACGGCAGCGCTCAAACTCATGAGCAGAGAGGCAGCGCTGTACGGGCACCGGACCGAACACCAGTGGTGCCCATCAGCTCCCGGGGATTGGTTTGTCTCTTGTCAGCAGTGCCCTGTGCAAGACCAGAAGCTGTCTGATCTACCGACGCACAAAGCTCTCGGTTGAGACCTGTGTGAAAACGGGGCTGAGCAAGCCGCAGACACACTCCCAGAAGGCAATAGGAGAGGGTGGTGAAGAGATGGCAAAGATCACGTAGCAGAGGGTCCACTGGCACAGACTGTTTAAGGACACCACCCCCACAGCCTCTCGCCTGGGGAAGAAAGCAGGGACGGTGAGGAAGAAGTTGAGGACAGTGAAGAAGAAAGCGGCTTGGGCGATGAAGACTGCGCCAGTGGTGATGGACACAATGACAGCGCCATCAAGTAACAAATCAAGACTAGAGACTAAGGAAAGGAAGAGAGGAACAGAGGAAGTGCAATGGTGATGGGCGGTGGGGGGAGGTATGGGTGTGCAGTAGCACGATTTCTAACTGCTGTGTGGGTGCGAGACGCTGATCTGCACTTAGAGCAGCCCATCTAAAGGAGATGCTTTGTAGTGCCCGTTGTGCTCAGCCCCTTCAGCACCAACTCTTTGAGCCCTGGTAACTCCCCCGTTGCCCTTACTCTTTGGTAACTCCCCCATTGCCCTACGCCCCCAGCAAGAACAAGGAGCCTCCCCTACTGCCCCGTCCTGCTTGTGCTTCCTCCACGTCACCCATTTCCCTAAGTGCCTCAGGGCTTTGTTCACCATCACCCGGCAAACCAGGTTTAAAGCCCTCCTAGCTAGGTTAGCTGGCTTATCTGCCAACATGACCTTCCCTCCCGTGTCCGGTGGATCCCAAGTCTCCCCACCAATGCGTCAAGACTAATTCCCAATAGTGCTAATACTACTGGCTATAGACACTAATGACTAACAATACAGATAATTGAAAAAAAGGTAC
The DNA here is from genome assembly GCF_000455745.1 of Alligator sinensis. NCBI lineage: Eukaryota > Metazoa > Chordata > Crocodylia > Alligatoridae > Alligator > Alligator sinensis. Next base: position 7,168 of record NW_005843592.1, read on the forward strand.
AAAAGACAACTACGGCTACAATGAAATGCGACAGCCCACTAACTTGACTCTTCTCATCTGTGCCAAACACAGAGCGAGCAGGAAAAGTCCTCTGCTCTGCTTTTATCTCTGCCCCAGCAGGACACCACCCACACAGCTTCTCGCCTGGGGAAGAAAGCAGGGACGGTGAGGAAGAGCCCGGCCTTGTTGAAGCGTAGTCGGGCAGGGACACTGGGCCAGGTCCTGTACCCAGTGCCCCACCAGACATTGCCATGGTGCTTAGGTGTCTCAGGGCGATCCTCTTCCTTCCTGAACCCCAAGCAATGCACAGGGGCATTTCCTCCTCCCCGCCGATGCTTTATTATCCCTTAGTTGGAGAGCAAGAATAGGCAACCTTGTTGTGTTAATGGATGCCGGTTGAACCAGGATTAAAATTAGATGCCCAAGCACCAGGAACAATGGGTTCAATCCTGTGTTGGTTGAGCCAGAGGCTAGGCCCATTTGGGATGACACGAACGGGTTTAACTCATGAACATCCCCAAACTGAGCCTTGTTTGTGAACCAGGTCCTGCTTTGAACATCCAACCTCAGCAATGACCCACCCATGGGACAGAGTCTGGCCTGCAAGGGGGGACGGTGGAGTTGTCCTTCCCTTTGTGCATCTAAGTGGCAGTCTGCCTTGGCCACACCACTCCTGAAAGGCCCCTCGGGCTGGGACAGCCGGGAATGGTGTAAAGCAGCTGGAGATGCCCCCTGTGAGGCCATAATTGCAGGGCATGAGCGTCATTAGTTATCAGCATTTTTAGTAATTAGTAGCCCCTAGTGTTAGGAATATCCTTCGTTCATAAGTATGGTAAACCAGGAAACGTGGAGGGAAGGTGGCATTCAGTGCGAGTACATGGCTTGCTGGGTGCTCTCTTTCACTGCTGATGCTTTGGGTTGCCAAGTCTTGGAAACTGCTTCTCTTTCTCCCCCTTGTCGGAGTGTTTTTCTAACAAGGATCATTGTCCAGGGCTGTGCATGCTCCTGCACCTCCCGCATGTCCTGTCCCTTGCCTCCTCTTGCAGTCCAGTGTGTACAATCTCTCCTGCCTGTTCTTCTCCTTATCAAACATAGACAAGGAGGGTTGGAAGGGACCTCAGGAGGTCACATCTAGTCCAACCCCCTACAAAGAACAGGACCATCCACATCTAGATCATCCCAGCCAGGGCTTAGACGTGCCTGGCCTTGCAAACCTCCAAAGATGGAGATGCCCCCACCTCTCTGGGTAACCTGTTCCAGTGCTTCACCACCCTCCTGGTGAGAAAGTTTCCCTAATATCCAACTGCAACCTTCCCTGCTGCAACTTGAGGCCATTGCTCCTTGTCCTGTCATCTCTGCCACCACGGAGAACAGTCCAGCTCCATCCTCGTTCGAACCCCTCTTCAGGGAGTTGAAGGCTGCTATCAAATCCCTTCTCAGTCCAGTCTTCTCTTATGCCGACTGAATAAGCCCCATTCCCTCAGCCTCTCCTCAGAAGTCATGTGTCCTAACCCTGTAGCCATTTCCATTGCCCTCCATTGGACTCTCTCCAGCTTGTCCACATCCTTTCTGTAGCGGGGGGCCCAAAACTGGACACGAGACTCAAGATGTGGCCTCGGCAGTGCAGAATAGAAGGGAAAAAATCACTTTCCTCAATTTTCTGGCAACCTTCCTTGTTCTTCTCTTTCTTTTCACAGCAGGACAATACCTAGACTCCTGGCAGCCCCGGGCAAACTTTCAGTATCGAGCCCACATTGTCAGTTATAATGATTTGTTGTTGAGAATGTCTTTATCACATCTGTGGTATCACTGTCTTTAAATAGTTTGTTCTGAATTGGTAACATTGCCAGTATGGTACATGCTCAATTATGTAAACTTTTTTGCAATTTTATTTATTTATTTTTTCCATTTTCAGCCCCCCTTTCTGTCTGGGCCCCAGGAGGCTGCCCAGTTCGCCCACGCCTGTGTCTGGGTCTGCTTTGCAGCCGTTTCTCCTGCTTCTCCATCTGTCTTCTTCCCTTTCTCCAGCTGAAGAGAGTGGACACTACTTTGCTAGTGGCAGTGAAACAAGAGCTCTTTGGCACACCTAAGCGTTATTATACATCTGTAATGTACTGAGGACACTTCTACATGATAAGGCCCATACAATCAGAGTCATGAGGGCACCTAATTCACTTTCATCTGAATGTGGGTGTTAGACACCTCACGTTATGGACCTGGATCCTAGTGGGCTTTTCAAGCAGGTCAGTACAACATTCAAGCATTTTCAAAGCCATCGGTCAACTCCCACCTTGTACCATCTGTGCCTAACTCCCTTGGACACCTCCATTTCTGCCCAGTGCCGCCTTCTAAGCACTGAAGGGCTGTTGTTCCTCTAGGTCCAAGGAACTGATTCTTTTCACTGCAAATCAGAAGAAAACCAAAACATTTCAAAGACAGAATGAAAAAAATATGTTAAATGGCAAAAAGCTCTGAGTGGTTTACTGTCACTTGGACAGTATGCTGGCTGCTCTGCTTAGTAAGCACAAGCAGCCCAATGCAGTGAATTTGTTTGGACAATGGTAACAGCTTCGAGCAGGAGTTACCCTTCCCCAGGTTACTACAAAGAAACAATCCTTGCGGCATCTATATTTATACTCCAGATACTCAAGTTGTGTGCCAATGTGTCTGTGTCCTTTTGCCAAGATGCTCATTTTCCCATGTCCCTTTGCCTAGCTCACACACTTGTAGCACCTTTAAGAGGGATGTGGATAACCTGGAGAGGGTCCAGAGAAGGGCCGCTTGTACGGTTAAGGGCTTGCAGGACAAGCCCTATGAGGAGAGACTGGGGCACCTGGACCTCTTCAGCCTCCGCAAGAGAAGGTTGAGAGGCGACCTTGTGGCTGCCTATAAGTTCATCACGGGGGCACAGAAGGGAATTGGTGAGTATTTATTCACCAAGGCGCCCCCGGGGGTTACAAGAAATAATGGCCACAAGCTAGCAGAGAGCAGATTTAGATTGGGCATTAGGAAGAACTTCTTCACTGGGACTAGTGACCCGGATCAAGGACAACAAGAAGCCC
>NW_005843592.1:10869-17794 GCF_000455745.1 Alligator sinensis
CCTTCTTCCTGGACCGGGCCCTTAAATAACCTCTCTGACCTCAGCAGCCCGGTCCAATCGAAGCTGCCAGTGCTGGCCACTAGCCAACCAATTTAAAAAGCATCACTGGTCACCTGTGCCCGTGAGCGGGGTTTTTCCCCCCCCCATCCCCAGGGGACCAGAGAATCCACATCCGAGGCACCGGGCTTTTGTCATGTCGGCAGGGAGGGAGATCCCCCTCCCTGAGGGATGCAACAGCAGCCTCTCACGCTGGCAGAGACAGATCTCTGGAGAGGGGCACAGACGGTGGCATTTCTGCCACACTGGGTAACATGGGGCCTCTGCAAGACACGCTAGGAAATCTGGTTGTCACACCAGACAACAAAGCTAACCTATTTAACAATTTCTTTGCCTCCATTTTCCTGAGCTGGGACCCCCTCAGGCCCCAGGGGAGGTGCATGCAGACCTAGGGTCAGTGAGGATCTAGCCAGGGAACTTCTGGAGGGAGTGGACGTATTTAAACCAGCTGGTCCTGACGACCTCCACCCCAGAGCGCTGAGGGAATGAACAGAGGTCATGGCGGGACCCCTGGAACGGCTTCACAAGCACTCGTGGTGCTCTGGTGTGGAGCCAGTGGACTGGAAAAGGGCCAATGTGGTTCCCATTTTCAAAAAAGGGAGGAAGGAGGACCCAGGAAATTATAAGCCAGTCAGTCTTACCTCGATCCTGGGTAAGCTTCTTGAGAGAATTATCCTGGCACATGTCCACGAGGGGACAGCAGGGGAGGTTATGCTCAGGGGCAACCAGCACGGGTTCATTAGAGGCAGGTCCTGTCAGACCAACCTGGTGGCCTTCTACGACCAGGTCACAAAATATGGGAAACTCCCTTCTTGAGAGCACGGAGGCAGAAAGGGATCTTGGAGTCATCATTGATTCCAAGATGAACATGGGCCGACAATGCGAGGTCACAGTCAGCAGGGCTAACCGGACCTTATCGTGCATCCACAGGTGCATCTCAAGTAGGGCCAAGGAGGTGATCCTCCCCCTCTATGTGACACTGGTGAGGCCACAGCTGGAGTACTGTGTCCAGTTCTGGGCACCGCACTTCAAGAGGGATGTGGATAACATTGAGAGGGTCCAGAGGAGGGCCACCCACATGATCCGGAGACAGCAGGGCAGACCCCACAATGAGAGGCTACGGGACCTGAACCTGTTCAGCCTTCACAAGAGAAGGCTGAGGGGGGACCTGGTGACCATCTATAAACTCACTAGGGGGGACCAGAAGGACTTGGGGGAGACCTTGTTTACCCTAGCGCCCCCCGGGATAACAGGGAATAACGGCCACAAGTTGTTGGAGAGTAGGTTTAGAGTAGACATCCGTAGGAACTACTTCACAGTCAGGGCGGCTAGGATCTGGAACCAACTTCCAAGGGAAGTAGTGCTGGCTCCTACCCTGGGGGTCTTTAAGAAGCGGCTCGATGCCTACCTACCTGGCTGGGGTCATTTGAGCCCAGTTTTCCTCCTGCCCAGGCAGGGGGTCAGACTTGAAGATCTACAAGGTCCCTTCCGACCCTACTTCTATGATTCTATGATCTGTCAAGGTCCCTTCCGACCCTACCAACTGTGAAACTATGAAAAAGTTCGAGTGGCCAAAATCTGGAACGGGCTCCCAAGGGAGGTGGTGCTCTCCCCTCCCCTGGGGGTCTTCAAGAGGAGGTTGGATAAGCATCTAGCTGGGGTCATCTAGACCCTGCCCTCTTTCCTGTCTATGCAGGGGGTCGGACTCGATGATCTATTGAGGTCCCTTCCGACCCTAACATCTATGAATCTATGAAACCTGCTTCTTCAGCTCTTCTCTTATCTCAGATCCTGTCCTCATTTATCTTTTCTTTACTCTTTACTTCTTTACTTCTTTTCTTAGATCAGTTTCTCTGTTCTTTCGGGTGCTCTCATTCGTTACCATTTCCTATCAGATCGTTCAGTGGTTAGCATCAGCTTCATGCCTTGGATCGGATGGTGGGGATAGGGACTGGGGCTGTCCGCTCTGAGGTGCACGTGCAGTCGCTGCCAGCACGGACCTGATGCTGGGGCCATGGAGCTGCCCAGAGCCACGGCCAGCACGGAGCTGATGCTGGGGCCGTGGAGCTGCCCAGAGCCGACGCTGGCTACAAACAGCTGCGCCGGGCCCTGCAGCCGAGTCATCAGCTCTGTGCCAGCAGCTGGGGAGAGGCCGGGGTTGCGCTGCCTCAGGGGCCTCCCCCACCATCCACTACAAGCCTCGTGTGCACCTGCTGGTATGGAGCTGATGCCAGAGCCCAGAGCAGATGTTTGCAGCCTCCTGGCTGCAGCCAGCCCAGGCTCTGGGTAGCTGCTGCCAGCCACGGAGCCCAGTCTGCTTGCTGCAGGGCTTGCAGCTGCCCAGCTGCCTGCCGGGAGAGGCCTGGGCTTTGTGGCTGGCACCAGTTGCCTAGAGCCCAGGCTGGCAGTGGTGTGCTGAGCAAAATGGCCTCGTATGTCATGCTTGGCACACGTGCCAGGGGTTGCTGACCCCTGGACTAGAGCATGAGCTGGATGTTTCCTTTTTGTAAACGGCTCTGACGGTCTGTTGCTCTGTCAAGAGTCCCTGGGTGAAACCCTTTGATTCCCGGTGAAAGTGGTTGTTCATCCTTTGTGGGGAGGCAGCAAGGACAAATACAATGGAAACAACATGGGAAGCTTGTTAATCTACTACCTAATAATTGGAAACACAGAGCACTTCTAGGTGAGCCTGCTGTAACCCAAAAGATTTCCAGCATAAAACTCTCCTGTTGGGCTAAGAATTGCCTAAAAACTGGTTTGGAGAAAATAAAAGTTGCAAATGCTTTCACTTTTTAGCCCTAATTTACCTCCAATCCCAGTTTGTGTGGTCAACATCTGGAGGTGGAAAACACCTCCATGAAGGTTAGTGGAGTTCCTGCGCCACCATCGGTGCCACGCGGCTGCCCCAAGGGAGGGAGGAGGCTTGTGGGTAAATAAGAGCATGGCCCAGCTTGAGCGGCCTCGTGGTGAAGAAGGCCAAAGGCCCAAGACCAGGTCCAGGAAAAGCAGTGTCTAACTTGCATGGGACGTCCTCTGTGTGAGCCCGAGCAAGGAGCCAGCACAGGGGAGAAGAAGGGAGAGAAAAGGGGGAGTGAAAGCCATTGCAAACCCCAGGCAGCCTCCCACCCCTAGCCCCAGCCCCAGCCGGACTCTGGGCAAAGGGCACCCAGAGGCACTTGGCCCTGAGCCCCAGCCCTGGGATGCTGGCACTGCAGAGGGTGGTGGCACCAAAGCCGGTGGCATCCCCAAGGGCCCATTCTGGTGGCCGTGCTCGAGTCCTCCAGGGCCACCGAGTGCCAGGACAGACCGGTCTGGTGCTGCCTGCTGCAACGGGATGGGCTTGTGGGTGCAAACAGCACCTTGCACCTGGGCAGCTCCCCGGGGCAGAGAGGAGGGGACAGGGGCGGGTAGAGGGGACTCCTCCGGGGTCATAGAGAATGGGAAGCCAGAGCGGCCCGTTTCCCCACGTGGGGGGTCCATTCCCCGGCTGTTCCCCCATCACTCAATGGCACAGTCTCAGCTCGGACCCAGGCCCCGACGCCCAGAGCGAGAACCAGGGCCGGATTCTGTCCCCAGCGAAGGAGGCCGGCGGGAAGGTGAAGATCGGGGCCTCGGTGTCAGCATCGAGAAACGACACCTGCCCCCCCGCACAGTCCAGACAGACCCGCACCCTCCTGGGCACCCGGCGCAGGGACAGGCGGGTGGGAGCAGGGGCCGTGAGAGCCTGGACCTGATCCCCACAGCGCTGCACTGCCCAGATCCCCTCCTCGGGGCTCAATCTGACCCATCCCTTCTTCCTCACAGACTCTCTGGTGACCCCCACTGCCCAGTCTCCCCGCCACATCTCCACCTCCACCTCCACCTCCCAGCAGTGTCTCCCCAAGGTGAATCCCTCCCGGCCCAGCACACACTGGTTCACATCAAATCTCTCAGGATTGTCAGGCACAGGCTGCCGTGTGTCTGTCCATCTCACACTTCTCCGATCCGCAGAAAGGACAAGGTAGGGATTTGCCGTGTCTGGATCCAGAGTCACCATCGCTGGCAGAAGGAATCGCAGCGTCAGGGCAGAGCTCAGCCCGGGGCAGACGGGGCCGTTCCTCGCCCTCCCCAGCAGCCCCGTCCTGCCTCCGACTGTTCTGGGCCCCCAGAGCTGCCTCTGCCCTGGGCCCAGGGGCTGAGCAGCGACGGCCCCGCAGCTCCTCAGCCGGGCACAGGGAGAGCCCCTGCCCTGGGGAAAGGGAGGACACAATTCATAGGCAAGGACAGGAAAATCCCAGCCCAGTGCCCCAGGCCCCAGCACAGGGGGGTTGGTGCTGGGCTGGGAGAAGGTTTGCCTCTTGTCCAGGGGCGGCCGTGGGCTCTGCGGGATCACTGTGTTAAACTCCACAGCTCCCCAGTGCTTACCCTTTGTGTATGATCCCTTTGGTACCCTTTTGACCTTCTCCAAGGTGGACGCCAGAGTCTCTGCAGGGGAAAGGGGCACAGATATCAGACTTGTGGTGTCTGGTTCATGCTCCTGGCTTAGACCTGCCTTGGTCCTGAGCCCCTGAGATGGAGCAGACACACCGGGGAAGCTCCTCCCCTGCTGCTGGGACTGTGGCTGCAGAAGCTGCCTCTACATCTCCCTGCTCCCCTGCAGCACGGCCTCCTCCCCCAGGACCGGGCGGGAGGGAGCTGCAGGTGCGGGCACAGGAGTAAGGGGAGAAAATATAACAGCCACGGCTCCAGGGGAGCTCAGTGCCCAGCCCGTCCTGCCCCCTTAGACACTGGGGTGAGGGACTGAGTGACAGAAAAGGACAAGCAGCGGGGGTGGAGGGGGAGCCTGTGGGAAGAGGATAAGCTTCACAGCTCTCTTGTTCACTGGCTGAGGAAACAGGTAAGAGCTTGCACTGGCTGGGGAAGTCCAGGGGTCCAGACAGAGTGGCCCTCTGCTCCAGCGGCCCCTGTGGGGGTGCAGGATACCAGAGGTGCAGCTTCACCCGGGCCGCCCCCCACCTGCCTGCTCTGCTCCCTCCCTGCTCCTCTCCTGCCCCTTGGGAGCCTTCCCCCTGCACTCCCTGGGGTCAAGCCAGCAGGCTCCAAACCTGACAGCCTGCCTCATATTTAATTTCAGCTCTCAACTTTGGTGGCCTGACATGAGGCACTGGGGGCTCGCTCTGAGTGGGGCAGGGCCCGCAGCTCCCACCACCCCAGCTGCAGGTGCCCATGCTGAGCAGCGCTGGAGCCGCAGGGGCCCTGTGGCTCTGCACCCGGGACAAAGGGGTGCCCAGAGGAGCCCTGGTTCATCAGCGATTCATGCAAAGGCAGAGAGAGGCCCTGGCCTCGTGTCTTCATTCCTGTTACCTGCGATATCAGTCCAGCACGTTTAGTTCATCTCCCAATTAAAAAAGATGCTGCCTCCAAATTCAAACCAACTGCTTGTCTCTTCTTCCTCAACAAGGACAACTCCCTCTTCCCTTTCGCAGCCCCCTTCTCAGTACCTTGAAACTTCTTCAAAGTCTCCTGTAGAGCTAGCGTTTGTCCAGACAAGATGCTGAGTCTTGTTTCCAGCTCTGGGTAAATCCCCTCTGGCAGCTGGAACTGCTCCTTCTTGCACCTGGGAAAAACTAGTCCATGTTATTTGATTTTCTTTTTGCAGCTCAGCTACATGGTAGAAACATTGGGTGGATGGAGGGACCTAGATACTGACTCTGGCCACGTGCCTCAGCCACAGGGGCAGGGGCAGCACAGACAGTGGCAGTCACAGGCGATGCATAGGAGGAGCACGGGGAGGGGGGAACGTGCCCCACATGACAGGGCCGGTGGTGCTGAGAGAGCTCGCCAGCTCTGGCCCCACAGCCGATGCCACCCACTTGACTCGGGAGGCACCAGTTGCCCACGGTGGCAGTGGCAGCTCCCCCAGAAGGGACCGATCCCCATCAGGGATGTTTTCTTCAGCTCCAAAATGTCCAGGACATTTCCTGGGATCAGAAAGGAGCAGAGACTTCACGGGTAGTTGGCTCAAGCTCTGGTGGCCAGGACTATTCCCCGGGGACAAGAGGGGGAAGGCCCAGATTACACCTTGCAGTCTTCAGGCTGCCAGTGCCCAAAGCCGACACTTCCCCGAGGAGAAGAGGGGGACGTTCATGCTTCCCACCTCAGGGACAGTCCCAGCGCTTGCTGTGCTGTGGTGCCCTGCAGGGATGTGCCCATTGCATTTTCCCCAGGACCCTTCCCCCTATGGGGAGTCAGGTGGAGCCACGTACCTGCTCAGCCTGCTCCTCATGCCCTAAAGGGAGAGACAAAGATGGAAAAGTGAGCTCAGTGCAATGCCCCACACCGGGGACCCCCTGCCCGAGGGGACGCACTTTGTCCTCAGACTTGGAGTGCTGCACACAGGATCTGGGGAAAATTCATCCCCTTTACAAGCCCTGATTTTGTGACCCCCCAAGAGGTGTAATAGGGCAACCATGCACCTTGGGCAGTGGACATGCGCAGGGCAGCAGCAGCTGGGGCTGATATTCTGCATCTCCCATCACTGCCACCACGTGCCTGTCAGGGGCCGTTGCCCTTGTCGCCCCCCCTCAGTTATGCACCTGGTCCCAGCAGACCCAAGGTTTAGCCCTTTCCCTCCCCTGCACTGGGACTGGAGACATGTCATGTGCCTCACCGGCAGGAGGTCACTGGCGGCCTGCTGGCACTTCCCCTCCAGCTCCCTGATCAGGCTGCTGAGACGGGAAATCTCCTCGGAGAGGTGGGTGACAGTCTCCCCCTGACTCTTCTCAATCCTGCTCTCCACCTCTCCCAGCTCGGCCAGCACGAGTCGCTCTTGTTCCTCCAGAAACCGGCGCAGTCGCTCAAACGCAGACACAATCTTCTGGCCCTCCGC
>NW_005843592.1:17804-19791 GCF_000455745.1 Alligator sinensis
ACCTTAGAGTAGAAACTATGTCAGGGAGGGCAGCCGCTTTGGGGAGAGTCAGGGCATGGTTTGTAAGGCCCCGTGGTCCTGACTGTCCACATGCCTGGGACCCCCGACCTCCTACCGTCTGGAGCAGAGCTGGGGGTAGCTCAGGTCTGGGGCCCTGCCTGGGATCTCTCCACTCTTCATTTTGCAAAGGTTTTTTCTGTTTCCCTGAGAGCCAGGACCTTAAGGAGGGGAGAAGTCCATGGCTGTCAGCAAGGAAAGCTTTCCTCTCATAATCAGTAATCCTGGGTTTGTCTGTTTAAAAGTCCAAACTTCTCTGGTATAAACCCCAAATCCACATTTTTCAACAATTAAAGTGAAACACCGCTATATATATAGCTATCAGCTGAACGCAATTTTTTTGTTTGCAAGGCCTGGCCCCATGCCCCTGCCACAACACCCTGCAACACACGGTCACAAAATGCCACGGTCACTGTCCCACCAAACATGCAGAGCAGGACACGTCCCTTCCTTCCTCCCCGATGTCAGCTGGACCCCGGCAGCACCCACCTGGTATTCCTGGTGTTTCTGGCTTTCACTCCCTTGCAGTGCTTCAAGCCTCTCCCTCTCTCCCCTTAGCAGCTGCAGCTGAGTCTGAATTTGTTCCTGAGGGAAGGAAAACTCCTTGGGTCAGTTTTCCTTGGAGGGGAGAAGCTGGAGTCTCTTCCCCCCACCATAACCGAGAGGGCTGCTCGAGGGTGCGCTGTGAGCATGACACCAGGGAAGTCCACGTTCTCAGGCTGGACCAGCAGCTCCCAGTACAGCGCACCCTTGCCTGGACGCAGCACCGAATAGTGGGTGCTTAACACAGCTGGAGCAGCAAGCAGCCAGTTTCCAGCTGGATTGTGGAGCCAGCTCCTGCCCAGCAGAAAGAGCAGATAGGAAAATGGAGCCGGTCCTAGGGATGTGCCACAAGGCAACACTACAACCCACAGGGAAGGGCAGACTGTCAGGGACATGCACTGAACAGAAAATAACACGGCCTTGAATCCACCGCGGTCGACAGTGCAGAGTGCCAGCCAGTCTTAGGCAGCTGGGCCGGGCAAGACGCAGGTCTGGTCTCTGAGCATTGAAATAAAGAAACTCAGAAGTGAGACACCAGTCCTGAAGTATCACAGCCCAGCAGTACAGCTACAGCTACAGTGAGATGCCTCAGAAAGAGCAGCATTAATCCAGGACCAGCGCAGCACAGCATTTGGTAGCCAGGCCTGGACAGAGACAGGGAAGGAGGTGCTCAGATACAAAAGGAGGTCCTGGCTGTGCTCCCTGGACTGGGGCGGTGCCACCACGTCCCCTCTGGACCCAGCATTAGCCCCTAAAGCCCCCGGCACCAATGCAATGCGCATTACTGAGACTTGTGCAACGCGCCGGGAGCATCGGCTGGGGGAAGCAGCTGCTCCTGGCAGATCCCGTGAGCAGGGCCTGCCCTCCAGAGCATGCCACGTGGGCTCTGTCCGAGGGGAACAGAGTCTGTCCATGCGCTACAATCCCGCGGTCCCCAGGGAGTCCCCAGGCAGCTCCCAGGGAGGGTTGTAACAACTGAAGGGAAACGGGTGCAGGACACCCCCTGTTTCAGGACACAGCCCTGCACACAACCGTGGGTCAGTGACACTGGAGGAGGTTCGCTGCTCTGCGTGTCCAGGGCCAGGGGACCGGCTTTCCTGCTTCATCTGCTTTCAAAGGAAGGATTTGATGACAAGGGTGTAGTAATTGGGCGATTACAGGGTTAAAGTGTTAGTCCTTATTATTATGGGATGGAGCTGGAGACCAGCCCTTCCTGCTCTGTTGTGCCAGAGTTACTGTCATTTTCCCAGGCAGGTGGTGTTTGTCCCTGAATCAAACAGCCGGGGTTTCGGGGCTGGAGAAGAGCACGGCTCAGTTGTCTTTGCTGAGTCAGGGCATTTGGGTCCTTCTCGCCTCCCCCAGCAGGCATGGATTTTTTGCAAGGTGA
>NW_005843592.1:19990-32848 GCF_000455745.1 Alligator sinensis
CTTCAGAGCCTCCCCGTGCTGCTCTCCCCCCATCTTGCCCCCAGCTCCCTCCGCTGACCCCACGCTCAGGCCCTTGACCACTTCGACTACATTCGCCAGCTGCCTGTTTGGGCCCAGGAGCCTCTGGGCAAAGGTCTGTCTGCACTGGGGGCAGGTGACGTCCGTCTCGGCCCCCTCCCAGCACTGGTTGATGCAGGCTCGGCAGAAGTTGTGCCCGCAGCCCAGGATCATCACCGGGTCCCTGAACAACTCCAGGCAGACGGAGCAGGTCGCCTCGTCCCGGAGGCTTTGTACAGCGCTCGCCGCGGCCATGGCTGTGAGACGGGAGGGCACGGGGCTAGTTTCACTTTCCTGAGCTCAGGGCTGGGCTCACCCTGGGCCGTTTCCTTCCTGCGAAATAACTGCACTGATGCTGAGCTGGGAGGAGCCGGGGTCACGATCCAGCCCTGGGATCCCGGGGGATCTGGTAACCCTTCGTGGAGCAGCAGCTCGGCACAACTCCAGTGAAAACAGCAGAAAAAGGGTTTGAAGCCACTACACAATAATTCAACATACCCAGCACTTCTCACTGCATCTGCTGTCAGCCAAGAAATTTTCAGAGCTGTCAGGACTGTTATTTGGGGCTGAGAACTGCCTAAAAACTCAGAGCAGGCTTCCCTGCTCCAGCTGGTTTGAAGCAGAAGGATCTGACAACAAAGACATCTCGGTCCTTCCCGCCTCCTTCCAGTAGGATTGTTTGCACAGACGCCTGAACAAGGGTGTTTGTGCCCAAAAGCCTGCAAACTTTTCCCCAACTATAGATTCATAGATTCATAGATGTTAGGGTCGGAAGGGACCGCAATAGATCATCGAGATTTAGTTGATCCAATAAAAGATATCACATGTACCCAAAGAAACCTTGCCTGCCTATGTCCTTAGACCAATATGGCTACAAAAAACAACCCTAAAAACTCAGGCTCTCCTGAAAGTGTTCAGTTTTCCCTGGATGAGCGGGATGGGGGAGATATAAAAGTATAAAAGAAAGAAAAATAATCCAGCTCTCCCCTCCATTGAGTCTGATCTCTCATGTTTCATTTCAAAGCTCTTCAATGGCAAAGGCTGCTCCAGACCTGACACTGCGCCTGCGGGGAGCCTGGTGCGTCCCCCCTGAGAGGAACCGTGCGGTTCTCCTCTCCAGCTGGGGCAGGGCCAGCGTCACCCCAGGGTGCCTGCACGGGGTCGGGGGATCGGAGCCTCCAGCTCTCTCCGAGGACACCCAGAAACTAACACATGGGCGTCACTGCCACAGATTATTCAGTCTCTGCCTGGGCACTCTTCCAGCTCCCCGAAGTCCCAGGTCTTCCCGTGTGTCCTCAACCCGGTGATGTCCTGCTCCAGCATATCATCAGGTGGTTGCAGGCACCTGATGAAACATTCATTTCTCATGTCCTTGTGGCATCCCTAATTCGACACATTTGGTCAGGATTTCACTGACCTGCAGGTTTTGCCCTTCCTCAAGCTGAAACATGTTGTCAGTGTCCAGCGCCTCCTGCCCAGCCGCTCATAGAAATACAGATGACTTCCCACGGCTGGGTTTGATCTCTGCCCTGCTAGCCCCTCAATACAGTTCAAATCTCTGTTCAAGCATTTCCCATTCTCTGCCATTTTCCCTGACAGAAGCGGACCAGGCGGAGGCTGCTCACACCCAGTTTAGTTTCCTGGTGCCCCTTAGGCCAGCCAGGGACTCTCCTGTGGCTGGAGCTGTGACCCCAGATCTGCATTGCCCTGCGCTGCTGTGCATGGATGGGCCTTTCTTGCCCTCCCCACATTGCTCACAGCGCAAGACTGCACAGCGACATGATGACTGCTGCCCCTTCACTCCGCACTTCCCGCACCACGGACCCTTCTTGTGGGATCAGGGGACAGCCGCAGAGTCGGGAAGAAACAGCCTCATATTGACGGTCGGGGAGAGCGGCTTCACCTGCAGCCCAGCTCTCAGCCTCACAACAGCCCCATTTGGAGAGACCGTCTCCAAATGATAATCTTTGGCTTCCCTGTCATTGCAACCCTGGCGTTCCCTGTACATCCCCCCTGGACTTTGCCCCGTTCCTCCTGGCTGCTCCCCGGGCTCCTGCACCTGGGACTTTGCCCTCCTTCCCTGAGTTGCCATCGCTGGGATTTCCACCTCCCCTGTGTGGGTGGGTCTGTCTGTCCCCGCAATGGCACCTGCCCTGCCTGTGTCACCCCCTCCCCACACCCAGCCCGGCCTCTCCAACCCTTCCCGCACCAAGAGACACGTCCCCAGCTCCCATTTCTCACCCTGTAACCTCTGGTGCCAGAGGATCACGGGTAACAGCCCTCGCCCCTCGTGCCCCACAGGGACCTGCCCCCAGTGCCCTCCTGGCTCTCCCACAGCCCCATTACACCCCAGAGCATCTCAAGTCCCGGCCCCTTTGAGCTCAGACCCGCTCAGCTCTCGCAGACCCCCGGGTTCATCATGCCTCAAGGGCCTGGGCAGCCTCCTCCCTTGGAGGGGCAGCGTGAGGGCGGCAGAGAAGACGTAGCTGATTTCCAGCTGCACTGAGCCCCCTGCCTGCCCCAGCCCTGCTCGGGGTCCTAGATCTCAGCACGTCCCCAGCAGCAGGGTGGCTGCGTGCAATGGGACGCCGTACGAGGAGAGGGGCACAAGCAGTCTTGTGGCGTGTGGGGTTGCTGAGTACCCGAGCCCACGGGGGCTTGGATCTGCCACTGGGGCTATGTCAACAGGGCCCAAACCAGGCAGTCAGAGTCATGTGTCTAATCCCAGATGCTGTCTGTGCTCGTGGTCCAGATCAGGCCGAAGGGCAGTAACCAGGGAGCTCTGATACACAACAGGGTAGGCAGGGGCACGATGCTGGGCTCAGGGGCTGGAGCAAGGCTGAGGCCTGGAGAGACACTGAGCACATGGGGATACCCCCAAAGGGAAGCACTTGAGTCTGTGTCTCCGTGACAGTGGCCTGGGATGATACAACACAGGCATCCTGCTGGGTGACAAAGCACAAGGGACCCTGAGCAAAAGTCACCGTGACCCCAGCTGGTGCCCAGAGCGGTTTGTAAGGGAGTGAGGCAGAGGAAGGGGAGGCACAAGGAGCGGAGCTGCTGCCAGGCTGGTCTCCCTTGTGCCAAGGGCTCTGCTGGGCCCTGATCCCTCTCTAGACACCAAGTCAGTGCAGGGGAGGAGCTGAGCTGAGCTGCGGCTGCTCCGAAGCAGTGAGCAGAGCTGGTACGGCATGGGCCGAAGCACGGGGAGCAGCAGCCTCATTCAGAGACTCCCATAGGGCTGGGGCTCTGGCTGGGAGAGGAGGTCGATGCCCAGAGCAGCATGACCCAAGGGGCAGAGATGGCCTGGCTCTGCTTGGGGTTTGTATTCACTAGCGCTGGAGGACAGCCCTGGGTCGGGGGGCAGGACAGGTGCAGGCAGTGGCTGACTCCATTCAGGCACTACATTTTGAGCCACCAACAAGTGATTCTCAGCTGAGTAAAGGAGCAAGAGCAGACATCCCTTGGTCCCCGTGTAATGACGAGTGGGTGACACTGAATAGGGCCCTGCTGAGACAGGCGGGAGTCTGGGTCCCCCTGGTCGCGGTGCATCACAGGGAGGAGGATGGGGAGCTGTTTCTTTCTCCCCCTCAATCCCTGGGGCAGCAACTGGCTGCGGATCGGGCCCCTCCTGACTCTGCCCATCAGCAGTTCTCACAAGCCCTGCAGTGGTGCGCACCAGCACAGACTGTGATGGGGGCACGCAGGCCGTCTCTGGCCCACGATAGTGGAGATGTTGGGCTGTAAAGGGGTTTCATACCGTCTGGCAGGTGTGCAAACACCTATATGTGACTCACAAAACCAACCTAAAGCTTTGAAATAGCAGCATCAAAACCGTTTTTGAACTGTTGTGGCCTTTCTGAGTTCTTTGCACCAGAAGAACTGCTGTACAGGCAGTCCTCGACTTACAGCGTTCTGAGTTACAACGTTTTGCACTTATAATGTTTATAAACTGACACCCTGTTTCAACTTTACCATGTCAGTTTTGACTTACAACACTTGATCCAATGCAATACAATGCCAGTGAAAAGGTTCGCTGTGTCGCTCATCTTCCTGGGGAAAATCTCTCCAAACCTGCTTGGACTCTTTCTATAAGAAAGCAGACAAGACTCCTGAGAAGACGCCAGCCAAGAGCCCTTCAAAAAGTCCAGCAAAGTCACCTCAAAGAAGTCCTTCCAAATCAATATGATTGCTAGTTACAATATAAATACATGAATATAGCTATATTACTCATCTATAATTGATCAAGTACAAAATTCTGGGGTATTTTGGTGAAAATAGGGTATCAGGCCTTGGTTCAGGTACCAATCCTCCATTTATAACATTGTTTCTTATGAGAAAATCGGTTCCGAGTTACAACGTTTCGACTTAAGACATGGTTTTCAGGAACCAATTGTGTCTAAGTCCGAGGACTGCCTGTACTGTATTTCAGTAGCAAAGCAAGTGGAAACGAAGAGCAGGCATTTTCTGAGGGTGCCTGGAGTCTATTGAGGCGTGATCTTGACTCTACTAAGATTGGAGAACTATTGATGTGGACTGAGAGAGGCAGCCATCTGTGTTACTCTGAAGTCAGGGAAAAAGGCAGGATAGAGATGCACCTTATAGACTCCGGAGGGCTGAACGCCTGACCCATGGGGCAGATCTTGCCTGCAGAGCCAAGTCTCCCATCCCCACAGACCCAGTAATTCGGTGATGAGTGAAATTTGGGAGTTGTTGGGAGCCCCGGGCAGTAGCAGAAGAAAGTAGGAGATTGAGACACGTGCCCTGGGCACCGACCCCAGGGGCAGGAGGTGAAAAAAAAGTAGCTGCTGCACTGCCAGGAGCACGGCTAGGGATGCTGGACTCCCCTCCCTGCTGCCCCCAACTACCCGGGCACCCTGTACCCCGGGCACTGAGGCACAGTGTGATGTGTGCAGTCCAACCCCACACGAGGCCCATGGTGTGTGGCCCTGGACTCGCACACCAGACAGCTTGAGCACCACCAGACTTCCTGAATCCCAGATGCATCAGCTTTCAGGAGCAAGCACTCACCTCATCAGCCCGTAAGAAATGATGTGCAGAGAGAAGGATGTGCAATGCAGAGATATTTATTTTAAATATAAAAGGGAATGGAGGGAGGAGAGGGGAAGGGACGGGGGACAGTGCTGAGAGGGGCGAACAAAGTAACCAAGTAAAAACCCCAGAGGGACTGCAGGGATCTGTAAAGGAAGGAGAAGAGTTTGGGGCTGGTCCCTCCAGAGGGGTGCTGTGCGTCTGGGGATTGGGAGATGAGCCCTTGGCCAGGGCAGCAGCAGGGTCCAGGCTGGAGCAGCTCCTGTGATGGAGACCCCAGCCCTGTCCCCACCCCGGGAGCACCGAGGGACTGGCAGTCGGGGCGTGGGCAGAGGACAATCTGTGCCACGGGGCATGGTGGGGACAGGGATTCCCTCAGGGCTGGGCTGGGACTGGGCACAGGGTCAGGGGAGCCGCATTTCATTGATTCCCCATTATACTCTATGGCCGAATCTCCGAATTGGCTCCAAGTCTACAGAAAAGTGATTCAAATCTCTGAATCAAATCAGCCAAATCCGAATTCGAATTGAATAGTTGCGTCTTTGCACAGGCCTATTGCCTAGTTGGGGAAGATGGTGGTATAGATCTCGGGCGAGTGGAAGAGGCTGCAGACCTCCAGGGTGACCAATAACACTGTCCTGGAGATCACCGGGGATCTTGCTCCAGAGGACCAGGCGAATGAGAGCTCTGTTGCCGTTCGGACGTATGCAGCCACTCGTGGAAGCGTGCAAACCCCAACTGCTACACGAGCTGGGCCTGGGACCCGGGAGTCCAGGGGTGGGAGCTGCGACCTTGATGCCCATCGAGGGCAGCCACAGCTGAGCTTTTCCTCTGATCTAACCTAAACTTGCCTTGATGCAACCTGAGACCATTGCACTTTCTTATACACAGGCCAATGCCTCTCCCCAAAAGCCAGCCACCTCTCCCATCCCCACTATACCCAGCCTGACAACCCCAGAGCCAGCTGCAGCTCCTGTGCCCGTTATATCCAGCCCAATGCACCCAGAGCCAGCTGCAGCTCCTACCCCTCTCTTTTGCAGCTGGTCACTCCTGCCAGACCCAACCTCAGCTCCTACCCATTATACCCAGGCTGGTGCCCGCCAGATCCAACTCAGGGCAGCTGGAAAACTGAGGCAGGAATGGTGTGACCCACAGCCCAGCAGCAGGTTGCCAGCGAGTGGGGTGAGCACCCCCGTGCTGTCAGGATGTAGTTGTAGGAGTCTGGCAGGAAGGGACTGTGAAGAGGCTCCCAGTGCCTCCCTCTTCAGAGAAGAAGAGAGGACCCGGGGAAAACTGACCGGCACAGGCGGAAGTGACCCTGATGCAAGGAATCATCTTGTGGCCAGAATGATGTCTTTCTAGCTGCTGCGTTAGTCAGATTGGTGCCCCACGCAGCCACTTCCCTACATCCTGGGAGGAATCTACCCTGGCAGGAGGCTTGTCTCAGGAGATGAAGCAGGAGTGCGTGGAAACTTTTCCCTATAGCTCGGCAGATTCACCCCGGGGAAGGGGCCAAGACCAGATACCAGTCTTGGAGCTCAGAGAAGCTCAGACACAGCAGAAGGGCTTGGCAGAGCAGGGCGCCCTGAGAGCCTGGCACCCAGAAGCAAAGAAGACCTAATCACAGGACACTGGACAGGCAGGAAAGGTCCTTCTTTGTTTTCTTCCTTGTGGGACTTCAGGTTTATTTAACTGAAAAAAAAAGGATTAAGACAATGAGAAAAGGCTGGCTTAGGCTTGTGTAGGAAGAAAGGAGTCGGGCCTTAAGTACCTGAGTATAAGTAGTGTAAGGGATTGTGCTGATTGACTGTGAGGGTTTGTTTTTTTTAAATTAAAATCCCAGGAAATGTGACAGGTAAATCATGACACCCCAACCAGGAAGCTGGGGGAAAAAAAGAAAATATATAAGAAAAAAAATGCTGGGAAGCAAATAAGACTTTGAATTCCCAAAGGATAAATACTTACCTGATGCCGGTCACCAGAGGTACCGCTCCACCCTATCTCCAGTGAGACAGACTGCTTTCCTGCACAAACTGGTGTAGCCCTGGTGAGCTGGAGGTAACCTGGAGGAGAACAGGATACAGAAGCTATTTTTAGGAGGAGAAATTAATTTGGCATAGACAGGAATACTAGACGACTATCAATTGCATATTAACAACTGGTCGGTGTTTGGCTGGAGTATAAGGGGAGGTTGGAGCCGCAGGAGGAGCAAGCTGGGTGCCCTAATGATTAACCTTCAACACAGCAACACCTCCTGAGTTATAAGATACATCAAGACATGGCAGGTGAGAACTGGACTGTGATCATTGGTTAATTATTCAGGGCAAAGAGGCTCTGGCTCACAACACAGACCCACAAGATGCTGGGACACCAAGGGCCTCATCCTATATCGTGCCCATCTGACAGACACCCATACTACATACACAGACAGAATCCAGGTGTTCGGGCATATGCACACATATGCACACACACGGCAGCTGGGGTCCAAAGGTCGCTGGTAGGGAAGACACGGTCCAGCCTACACCCAGCTTCCAGCCCATACACTGTCACCCCTTCCGGGAAGACCATTAGTGATGCTGAATCCATCTGTCTGCAGATGACGATTGGCAAGTGAGTGTTTGTTGGTTGTGACCAGCATGAGGGGCTCCCCAGGGCTGCGCGTCTGTCCATCTGCACTGCTCTGCTTCCCACAGCTCTGGCAAAGATGCCCACATCTGTACAGCAAATATCCAGCCACAGCCAGAGCCAGCATGAGAATCCCAAGCGCTATGAGGACCACTTTTTGAGCGGTGACTGCATTACAGAGTGCGGCGAAGGCAGGAGGCCAGAGGAGCAGCAGGCACCCAGTGGTGCCGTCTTCTGGAGAGAGGCTGAGAAGCAAAACCTGCCAGACTTCACTCAGGAGGTGGCAGCAGCAGCAGCTCCTTGCAGAACCAATGGGCACAGAAGATGGCCAAAGGCAGGCCCTGGGGGCATTTGGAGCTAGGTGTCTTGGGGAGGGAAGGGCAGCCCCACTGGCTTCTAGGGCTGGCGGTGGGAGGGCGGCACAGGGCAGGTGCTGTAGAGGCCCTAACCGTGGACTGGGGATCTGATCCTGCCATCTGCACCCAGGCAGCATTGCTGCTGAAGCCAGCACTGGTTGTATGTAGTGTGGGGGTAGCTTTGTCAGTGAGGGTCATGGCGAATGACTGACCTGTTTTTATTTTCTCTCCCTCTGTTCTTCCCCGGGACTCTCTGCCAGAGCTGGGTAAGTGCTGGTGTTGGTCTCTGCAATGTCTTGCTCACTGATCTGTGTCTTGTGGGGTTCGTGCCTGTTTGTCTGAACTCTGGTTTCTACCTCTTTCAGCACCTGCCAGAGCCCAAAGACATGCAAGTGAGTGAAAGCGATGTTTTCTCAGGGCCTCCTGGCCCCTCTCCCCAGGTGTGTTGGCTCCTGACTCCCGGGGTGCTATCTGGCAGGGTCACAAGTGCAAGGAGACAGACCATGCCTCAGAGCCCCCAGGGGCCCTGCTCTGGGAAATCCTGAGGCCATCAGACCCTGGTCCAACTGCCCTCCCTGGCGACTGCTGCCTCCTGCTAGTGAGGTGCTGAGCTGGCCCAGCCCTGGCTGAAAGACTCCTTCCTCTGTGTGTGATGCAGCGGTAGGTACCGGATGGAGGACAGGGGAGAGCTGGATGCCCACAGTGATTGCTGGGGTGAGGAAGAGGGTGTCCAAACCTCACTCACCAGAACTGTAAGGTCCCCTCCAAGGGAAACAGGAGCTGTGTCCCCTCCCCAGGACCCAGAGCCCTACCTGCCCTGCTCAGCTGCCAGGGGTCTGGCTGCACCCTGGAGAAGGCAGCAGTGCAGGGGCAGGTACTGTGTGACCTCCTGCAGCAGGATAAGCAGGGTCTGTAATGCCTCCTAACAAGTGCCCTGCCACACTCACCCACCCGAGGCTTGTCCAAAAAAGGATGTGGACGAGTTGGAGAGAGTAAATGGCTGTGGGACTGGATTTGTGAGGAGAGGCTGAGGGAACTGGGTTTATTGAGTTTGGGAAAGAGAAGACTGAGAAGGGATTTGATAGCAGCCTTTACCTACCTGCAGGGTGGTTTCAAGGAGCACAAAGCTGGACTGCTCTCAGTGGCCACAGAAGACAGAAGAAGGAGCAATGGGCTCAAGGTCCAGCAAGGGAGGGTTAAGTTGGACGTTAAGAAAACCCCTCTCGTTAGGAGGGTGGTGAAGCACTAATACAGGTTTCTTAGAGGAAGCCTACAAACATCTTAAATTCCTTCTTACCTACACCTTGGTTGAAGATTACCAATTTTACCACAGGTGGGAATTGAGACCACAATCCCTGGCTTAGAAAGCCAGCACCCTGCCTATTGGGCTAGCGGGGCTTCTCGGTGGACTGCTTCCTGAAGGATGGGGTTCCTTCCCTGCGCCCATGTGTTCTCAAAACAACGGTGGACAATGAATGCTTTTCTTCTGGCACTGCATAAGGACTGCCATTTACTGGGTGAGACCACAGATCCTGCAAGCCCAGCCTCCCGTGTCACACGGTGCTAGACAGCGGATGCTGAAAGGCAGAGCAAACCGGGTCAGACCAGGGTATTTTGCACGGTTCCTCTTCCACTTGCAGCCTCCAGTGTTTAGGGTCTAGGACGCTGTGATTCAGAGGCTGTCTGCTCTAGAAGCAGTTCCTGGCGGGCACCATGCTGTGCTGGACGGCAACGCGCCTCTCTTCAACCCCAGAAGCCAGGTTCCTCTCCTGCTCGCTGGCACCTGCTCCTGCTCGCCCACCTCTGCTGCTCACATGCCTCCCTCTCCTGCTTTCCCGGCCGCCTCGCCCCGGGCCCCAAGCGGGCGGGTTGGCCAGCCACTCCTCCGTGACGGTGCCCAGCTGCCCAGCAGGAGGGTGCTGTCCTACGCCTGGTGCTGGTGGAGACGGTGCATTCAGAGGCTCTGGCCAGCTGTTTGAGCGTGCCGAGGGGTGCCCAACCCACTATGCCCTCCTGCTGCTGATTGCAATGGTGCCCCGGGCGCACCTGAGAACCTGGTGCAGGGCTCTGCACTTCAGTGGTGCCCCGGGCAATCCCACACTTCCCCGCCATGTGCGCCACTGCCTGGAGGGCTGCTTCTGCCTGTGATACGAGGCCCTGACCCCCGCAGCGGAGGCGGAGATCACCGGTGCCATCAGTGAGTTTCTCTGCACTTGACAGCAGGGGACAGCGAGGCCAGGCAGGGAGAGAAGAAGAGGGGAGGGCGAGGAGAGGATGGGAAGGGGGCCTGTGTGGGGCCCCTAGAGCCAGGCCTGCAGCCAGGTGTGGGCCTGGGAGGTGGCATGGGCACTGGTGGCCACAGTGCCCCCCACCCCTCACAGCCATTCTCCACGCGATGGGCTTACCAGCTGGGCATGGCAGGGGGTCCTGAAAGGGGGCCTTGGCGCTTGGTGGTGGGGAGGCGGTCTGGCTGCTTGCGGGTGGCAGAGGCCCACCGCCTGCCACACGGCCACTGACCCCCTCCAGGAAGGAGCTGGACCTGGCCGTGGGCCACGTCCTCCCTGGCCTGTCCTCGGCGCTCTGGTTGTGGGGAAGATGTCAACCTGGGCGCCAGCACTGAATGCGGAAGCCATGGGCAGGGAGGACATGGGCCACGGGTGGTGCCGGCCTGAGGGCTCTTGTCTGGGTCTTCTCTGCAGGTCTGGGCTGGTGTGGGGGCTTTGGCAGACCTCCAGTGCTTGAATAGATATGCTGCCTGTGGCCTGGGTCTCTGTGAGTGAGGATGCTGGGTAGCTCCTGCATGCAGGGCACGGTCCTGCGGGCTACTCTGGACCATCTGTTGTGCTCAGTGACCACCATTCAGGGCAGCCACGCAGCCTTCACTTTGACTCTGGACTGCTTCCCGGAGTGGTTGTGCCTACACTGTCCCATGGAGGCTGCCATCTCCTCCAAGAGAAGAGCACTGGCCCACCTGCCCTGGCAGAACTGCTGCTGCACCTCGGCATTGCCCCAAATCACCAGGTCTGTGGTCTCTTCTGCTGCCCAGTTGGGGCCAAGGACCGAGCATCTCAGGGGCAGGGAAGCTGCCATGTCCATGGGGCTCCTCTGCCAGGGACTTCAGGCAGATGCCCCACAAGGTCCCCACAGCAAGGCCAGGGGCTGGCTCCCGTGCTGGAGCCAGAACGCACCCGCACCACAGGGGCGCAATGCCCAGGGGCCAGGGAGCAAGCAGCAGAGCCTCCTTGCTCCAGCCGGGCCTGTGCAGCACTGCTGCTGCCCAGACAGGCCCACCACGGAAACCCCCACGAGCTGGAAGCAGGCAGAAGCTGGCCCCAGGGAGCTACAGCCAGGCAGGGGTGGCAGAGAAGCCGTCCTTGCCCCCTGTTTGGAGGGAGTCTCACCAGGGTGCTCTAGCGAGCATTAAATCTAGTACCTGCTGGTGACTGTACATGAGCCAGGAGGCTGCTCACACGCGCTGTGATTACAGCCAGCCGCCGCGTCTCGTGTAGCAGTGTCCCCGTGCTTCAAAATGGTGGCAGGGGCACTTTAACTAAAGCTTGTTTGATGTATTGAAGTGTGGGGATGCTGATATATGAGACACTCCAGGTGCTTTAATTTGGATGGCTTTTGGATCCACTTTAATTAAAGCACCTTCCCCCGCACCCTAGAGCATGTGTAAAAACTCTCTGTATCTTCAGGTATTAGAAAAATGTGCATTACACTAATCGGATGTGCGTTAACCTAGTGCATGGTTTTATGGCCATGCTTTAATGTACATTTGATGAATCAAATACTCATTAAAGCATCTCATGTAGCAGTACCCAGTGTCCAAAGGAGTTGCCCAGGCACCAGCAGCCAGGCAGGGGTGGCAGAGAAGTCATCCTTGCCCCATGTTTGGAGGGAGTCTCAGCCAGGGTGCTCTAACTAGCATTGAATCTAGAACCGGCCTCATCCTCTCATTCAGTTTCTCTCTTTCTCTCAGTCCATTCCTAGATGACTTTTCTCCTCGATGGTTTCCTACCCATCCTTGATCTGTGACCCATTAAATGCATTTGGAAAAGTCCAAATCAAAAACCCTATTTCAGAAAGGATGCCCCTGGAATCTGGATTGTGGTGCTCGGCGCGGCTCCTGGGATCTAGTTTCCTTTCACTTGGGCCTGGCCCAGACAACCACAGAGAACCTGTAAAACACGAGACGGTCTCTTGACAAGAAGAACAGCATTCAGAAACATGCATTTCCGATGAAGAATCAGGGTTTACATTGCACAGGCCTGCAGTTGCACATAGAAACAGGGAAGAGACCCCACTCTTTCTGATCTTGCCCCACTGTAAACACTGCACGTATCCTGCGGTAGAACCCATTTCTTGTTCATTAGAGACAGGTTTAGATGCTGTAGCAAGAAGAGGGGTCTACCAAAGTCCCAAGGTGTGGGGAAAAGTAGCCAATAAGATACCTATTGACTCCAGGACCAATCCTGTTCTAACGGTAGGAAACCTTTTTCTTGCAAGGAGATATGAAAACACAGGTATAGCTGGGATTTGAACCCAGGATCCGCTGTTTATAAAGTGGGTGTTTTAACCAACTAAGCCACAGTGCCCACGGAAGCAAGAGTCAACCCCACTTCTTTCTCATGTGAAGAGAACATGCTTGCTTTGCGAATTAAGGCAGAAGTGTTTTGCGTGGGCTAAAGAAGTTGGTGGTGGGGGCAGGCTGGCAGGGGAGGAGGCAAAGGGTTCACAAAAAAGACCAGCAACCGGGCGCAGGGGG
>NW_005843592.1:33178-38974 GCF_000455745.1 Alligator sinensis
TGCCAGGGTGGCACTTTCCTGTGACTTGATGAGAGACCAAGCGCTGGCTCCAACTTCACAGGAGTGTGTCACCATCACAAAAGGCACCGGGAGTGTCTGTGCGTGATTTGATAGTTTGATAAAATGATATGCCTGGTTCAGCAACAAAGGTTCAATCTGGTCCTTGAGGCAGCTGCATGGGTTAATCCTCACTCAAGCAAGCCACTGCAGGCATTGCCGAAGCCCCCAAGTTTGGCACTCAGGGCAAAGCCTGCAGCAGCAGCCCGCCTGTGTCCTGTGCACAGATCCAGGGAGTGGGGGGCACCCCCCACCCCATGCTTGCCAGGTGCACACGAAACAGTGGGAGCGGCCCTTCCCCCGTCCCCATGCCCCCCAAAATGAGCAACTCACAGCTCCATCCCATGTCCCATCCCAGCTGGGCAGCGCCTGTTGGCAACCCCTTTACTACGGCGCCCCAGGCAGTCGCCCCACTCACCCCCACCCTTGCTACAGCACTGACTGCAGGCTGTCATTTCCAGTCAACACCTTGCAGGGACCATGAGATACTTCATAGCTCTTCTTCACCAGACTTTCTTCAGAAGGTGGTTTCCATGATCAGCGTGCTCAGAGCTTCTGATGAAGTTGTTGCTGCCTAGGAAAGCGTGTGCCTCCCTGCATCAGTTACTTTCCAAAGTATTATCCTGCCCTGCCTTCTGCCGGTCTAGCACCATTCTTCCATCGTCACAGAGGGGTGTCCTGAGTGCGAAACCTGGGTCAGAAGTAAGTGTGGAGCAAAAAGCAGGTGGAAAGCAGCCCTATGAGGAAAGGCTGGGAGAACCAGGCAAAGTCATCTTGGAGCAAGGTTTTGGGGGCACAAGATAGAAATCACTGGGTTTTGAACACTTGCCATAGACAGGAGGAAGAGATGTGCTCTCCCTCGTTACAGAGGCTGCCCCAGCAGACTTAGACTGTCACAGACTTAGACACCTGTCATAACAGCAGGGCCAGGGATCGAGCCGCCCAGGGAACCTGCGGGATCTCTTGGACTGGGGGTGTCTCAAGAGGTGAGGTGGTGCCTGGAGAAGGGCGGGTTCCTCCCAACATGCCCGGCTTTTGTGCAGGACGTAGAAGAAGAAGGTGATGGTCCTTTCCAGCCCCTTGAGTCAGAGGAGGTGCCGACTCCATGGAGCTGATTCGCTACTGGCCGTTGCCTGGCCCCAGCATGGGCAGGGAGAAGCTCCTTGCCACTGATATGCTGCTGCAGCCACATGGTCCACATTAGATGAGAACCAAGTAGTTCTGGCCCACAGCTTGTAAAATGTTGCCAGTCCTGCTCTAAGGTGTGTAGAGGAACAGGTCCCAGGCCTTTTCAGAAACAGTTGAATGTAGAAGGAAGAAAGTCCATTTCCTACAGAGCTCAGTCTTTCCAGCTCCACTGGCCCGATGGAGGTAGTATTTGAGTCTTAAACCAGGGAGCGTGGGTTCAAGTCCCATCTAATGGGCTGTATTTAGCTACATGTCATTGAATGAGTCGGTCTCACAAAGGCTTTGTGTTGGTCTATGCTCAGATTTTAATCAACAAAGGGTGGCTATTGTATTCCTCTTAACACCCGTGAATAAATTTTACCCTAGATAGGACTCAAACCCCAAAACACCAAGCACTGAAAATGAATGCCTTGCCCACTGGGCCACTGGAACTGCTCGAACCAATTAAGTGCGCACGCGCGCACGCATGCATGCACACACGTGCGCGCACACACACACGCCAGTGTCTATTCCTCTCAATCACCCCAAAATCCCTGCTAAGGGACATGAGTGACTGGGGGAGGCAAAGAAAGGTTGATGGTTACTTGCAAGGGTCGTGCTGGGAGCTGTGGAAGGATGCGATGCCAGCTCTCCTCACAAGAGCGAGGCGAGTGTCCTCTTCAGGGGTGCAATAGGTCAATATGTGGTACGGACAGATAGTGCACCTGCGGCCCACGTGTCTTTGGAAAGGCTGGAGGCAGGTAACACATATTGTGGGTTAGATGTTTGCAGCTGCATTTGGTTTACGCATTGCTCTGTGAAAGGCCCTGTCTTTGGCCCTGGCTTACTGCTGTGGCCTAGGCTGCACTGCAAAAAAGGATGCAGCGTTTGTCTCCTGCCTGCAGGACCTGAACAAACTGTCCCCAAACACACGGGGAGCAAGTGCCACTGGCCTCATGCTAAACACAGAAGCATCTCAGCACCTCAAAGTGCCGGAATCTGAATGGGGGAGGCTTCTCCCTGGTGCTGCACTAGATGTTGCAGAGTGAGGGAGGGCTGAACAGGCTTTTCTCCCCCTTTTCCAAGGTGTGGATCAAGGGGAAGGTTTGGTCAGAGGGGAGTAGCGACGTTCCCCTGGTAGGTAGCTGCGCTGAACTGCACAGGAAATGCCTAAGAACGCATCACACTTCTTCAGCAAGGGGAGGTGTCGTGGGAGGGAAATATCCTAAGTGCAATAACCCTTAGAAAGAGTTAAAGGGCTTAGCTAGGTCTGGACAAGGTGGCTGAGTGGGTTGGGCTGTCCAGTCCAGATCTGATTGTCCAGATCTAGGCCAAGGTCACACCATTAAAGACCAGAAAGCTGAACAGGTGTCAAACAAGCAATGCAGCAGTGGCTCATACCATGCCCCTTGCTTTGCTGTTCACACTTGTGCATCCTCCTTGCCTTATGGCTCAGGTGTACTTGCAGCCTGCCTGGCTCATGGCCACATTCTAAGGACATGGCTCCTGGTAGCCCTAAGAAGCCCTAAGGTCATGATGGCCCCTTGGTTGGAGCATGCAGCTCAAGAGAAAGGGACAAAAGAAGAGTCTGTGGAAACCTCGAAGGAATGGGAAACCACTTACATGCTCAGAGAGGCAAAAGCACCAACACTGGCATCCTGTGGGCCCATCCCAGATCAGGAAGGGGAGGATGGAGGGACATGTGAGTGCCGGTATCTATCATGCACTAGCAGATGCATCACGAACAGGGGGACGGTGGGGCATGGGGAGGGGAGGAGTTCAGCTGTTCATCTGGGGGCAAAACAGCACGGGACCATCCAGGCCAGGTGAAACCTGTGGGAGAAGGGGCAGAGTTAGGGAATGCACAGGGTGGGGTGCAGGCCAGGTGAGAAGAAACTAGTGTGAGTGGGATGGGGTTGGATCTCGGCCCCTCTGCTCACACCCAGGAACAACCACGGGGTAAAGGAGAGTCTCCTCAACCGGGAGCAGTACGTGGTTCTCACACTTGGTTCAGCGGGGATTTCTGTCCCAGCAGGCCTGACCTAGGCCAGGAGCCCTGGCAACTCACCTGCTCAGTGCTCCCCACCTTCGCCTCCTCCCCTCTGCCGCCATGTCAGCACTGGGGGTGGGAGGCAGAGACACGGGTCACCTCGCAGACACCCCAAACCCCCAGGCCCTGCCACTTCCACCAGCCCATGCCCCGGCCTCCCCTCTCTCCACCACTGCCTCTCCCAGGGACTGGCACAGGGGTCCCAGCCCTCAATCTGCCATGCTCCCAACCTGGGAGACCTTCCCAGGACCAGGAACATAGTCCTGGCTCCAGCCCTCCCTCCACTCCTCACACAGATCCCACGCTCTCATGGTAACACTAGGGAAAAGCATCATACCTTTCCCCCTGTCGTGTCCATTGTAGACAATGATGCCCCTTGCTCTGGGTGCTCGCCTCCAACGTTGCCCCCGGGCCAGCCTGGCACCCCATCTCAGCCAGGCAGAGGGCCCCGGTCTGGGTGCAGGCGTCTGCATGGCGGGGGCCATCTGCCTGGGTGCTGGCCTCTCTGGTAAGGGGCAGGCTGGCCTGGGTCCCTGCGTCCATCCCCTGGGAGGGGCATCTGCTCCTGATTGCACAAGAGTAACTGGTTAGAGATGGATCATGGACAGAGGAGGATGCAGTTTAATAAAGTTAAGTGCTAAGTGCTGCACCTAGGGAGAAAGAATCACCGTCACTCTTACAAAGTAGGAAATGACTTTCAAAGCAGCACAGCAGCAGAACAGGATCTCAGAGTCATAGTCAACTCCAAGATAAACTTGAGACGTCAGTGTTACAAAGTGAGAAGTAAAGCTAACTGCACTCTGTCATGCATTAGCAGGTGCATCCCAAACGGGTCTAGGGAGGTGATACTTCCCCTCTATGCCGCATTGGTAAGGGCGCAGCTGGACAACTGCATACAATTTTGGGCATCGCACTTCAAGAGGGACGTGGATAACCTTGAGAGGGTCCGGAGGAGGGCCACTCGTATGGTTAGGGGCCTGCAGGCAAGGTCCTACGAAGAGAGATTGAGGGACCTGGATGTCTTCAGCCTCCGCAGGAGAAGCATGAGAGGTGACCTGTGGCTGTCTACAAATTTATCATGGGGAGAGGTGGGCAACAAGAAATAGGAGATAGCTTGTTGACCAGGGTGCCCCTTGGGATAACGAGAAACAAGGACCACAAACTGACAGAGAGCAGATTTAGATTAGACATCAGGAGGAACTTCTTTATGGTAAAGGTAAGAAGCCCTCCCACCTGCCTCATAGGGCTTATACAGCCCGGGGGCAATCCTCTCCCAAGTCGTGGCCCCCACACTGCCTGAGCACAGGATCCGGAGGCCCAGGCATGATGTGGGACTGACACAGGCGACAGCTGCTTGGTTCAGGGCACTGGCACCCTGAGGGATGGGCATCAGGGGTCATCCTGACCTGCCTGGAGGCAGAAGGCCCTGATCAGCACCTAGTTTCATAGTTTCATAGTTGGTCGGGTCGGAAGGGACCTGAGCAAGTCATCAAGTCCGACCCCTGCCATGGGCAGGAAAGACTGCTGGGTCATTATCCTTTTGAAGACCCCCAGGGTAGGAGTGAGGACCACTTCCCCTGGAAGTGGTTCCAGATCCCAGCCGCCCTGACTGTGAAGTGGCGCCTCCTGATATCTAGTCTGAACCTAGCCTCTCCTCATAGGGCCTGCCTAGTTCCCATCCCGCTCTGATCCCCGGCTCACAAACAAAGAGTACGAAAAGCACCATACCGTTCCCCGTGTCCTCGTCGTTTTTGACAGAGGCGAGCCTTTGTTTGAGTGCTCGCCTCCATGACGGGCAGGGGTTCAGTTGTGCACCCCACTTCAGCCCGGCAGAGGGGCCCAGTCTGGGTGCTGGCATCTTCATGCCCAGGGCCCTCTGCCTGGGTGCTGGCTTCTGCAGGGAGGGGCAGGTTGGTTTGGGTCCCCTTGTCCTCATGGGACCCTGCCTCCATTTCCTGGCGGGGGCTAATGCTCCTGGTTGCACAAAAAGGAGCTGGTCAGAAATGGATCCTGGACTGAATCCATCCCCACCAGCACCGGAGAAGGAAGGACTCCCCAACCTGCAAACAGCACCACTTGCAACACCCCATAGCCTGGCCCAGAGCCCACCAGCTACCCAGGACAGCCCTGCACTTCACCCTGCCCTCCCTGTCCCCCACTTACCCCCTCCAGGGTGGCCAGCACTCCTCCGCCATCCCCTCCATATCCACGGGAGTCTGGTGCAAATGGAAAAGTAACATGGCAGTGAAGAGAAAATCCAGCCCGTGGGCCAGAGCTGGCATGTGGTGGAGTATGTGGGGAGGCTGGGGGCAGCAACCCAGGGAGCAGGGGAGGTCAGTGCAGCACAGACCTGTCACCCCACCGGTCCCACTGTGACATCCACACAGCTCACATGGTGCCCAGCACTGCACACACAAGCCCTCCCCCCAGGGCAACCCCCCGTCCCCTCCACTGCGGGGCTGGCACAGCAGGGGCCAGCCTTGCCCTGTGCACACACGGGCACACGCACACTCCCCCTCCCC
>NW_005843592.1:39288-41078 GCF_000455745.1 Alligator sinensis
GCTCCTCCCTTTGCCGTGCGCTGTGGAGACAAAAAACCATTTCTGGGCTCAGAGAGGTGGATGGCGCCGTCCCAGAAAACACCCCTTCCCCAGGCAGAAACATGCGCAGAAGGTGGGATGGGCCCTGGGCTTGTGCCCCGAGCCCTGTGCCGCACAACGGGAACAGCCAGCTCCCTCCCCAGCCCCACACCTACCAGGACAGCACAGTTTCCATGTCCTGCTCCGCCTGAGCCAGCCGGGCCCGAAGCGCCTCCAGCTCCTCCTGCAGCAAACGAGACGGTGCGGGTTAGGGAGACGTCATGCCACGGCCTGTCTGTCTGCACATGTACGCACCTCTTGCCCCATCTGTCCCTCTGGCCCTGCGTTTGCCCGCCAACCCCCAGCCCAGCCCCAGCCTTGTCCCTCTGGTCCACCCCTCCATGCAGCCATGCCCAGCCCACTGAGTCTCCCTCTAGGCCCCCAGCCCGCCTGGGTCCCGCTCACCTGCTGACGGCGCTGCCTGCCACGGGGTTTCTCCGCCTGGGGAAGGAAAGAGCTGCTGGGGCGATGGACTCCCCTGGGCAGCGAGTTCCCCATCTCCCCAGGGTGCAGGGATGGCAGCCCCCATAGCCCTGGTGTTGGGGAGGGCTCACAGCCCTGGGTCCCAGGGGTGCCAGTGATTGGTTGTTACCACCTGTATCAGGTGAGCCCCCACCTCCCAGCTGAAGGTCCCCAAGGCACTTCATGAAAGGCCCCTTACCCCAGATCAGCCCCCCAACCACTGGGCAGGGGAGAGACTCACAGCAGCAGGAGGGTCCGGCCACATCTCGGCCCTGGCAGAGCTGGCCCGCACAGCTGCGAGGGTCTCCCCCACCCCTCCACTTCCCCCCGGCACTGCTCCTGGTCCTGGGGGAGACAAGGGGCACCGCGTCAGCTGGACGCACTCTGCTGCCAGGGCGCCCGGTGACCAGCCCCTCTGGGACACAGCGCGTGGGGGCACCTGCCAGGAGTCCTGCGTGCCACAAGGGCAGGCCCTTCCTCCACAAGGGGTCGGGTGCGAGTCCCTCCAGGGAGCAGGTCTGGGAGAGACCCCAGGGACGTGGCTGGGTGCCTGAGATGCAAATTCCCCTGGCAGGGGGTTGGTCCCAGGGACAAGTGGATGAGGGGCAGAAAGGCAGGGGATGGGTCTCGTGGCCCAAACAGGCATCTGGTGGTTGGAAGTAAGTGCTGTGGGGCTGGATCAGCTCGGCCCCTGGGAATGAAGACCGAGGAGGGAGAGGGGGTGCCCCCATGCAGAGACCTTGCCCCCTCCCCATGCAACCGCACAAGCCCCCCAGCTCAGGCGACCCAAACTCACCGGGTGCAGGCTCCCTCCACTCCTGGCCTGCCCCCAGGGGAGGTAGAAATGCAGCACCTTTAATGGGGGGGAGTTGCTCTGTTGCCCGCCTGCCTGCGCCCAGGGTGGCATCTGGTGCTGAGGGGAGACGAGGGCTGAGCATCAGGCTGGGGGGACTGAGCACCGCTGTGAGGATGGGGGTCCCTGAAAGGGAGCAGAGGGCAGCAGGGCAGGGGCAGGGGCAGGGCCAGGACCAGGGGCAGAGTGAGGAGCCCGTGGGGGCCAGTCCTGCTCCCCCTCCCCAGGACCTGGCTGGTGCGGAGCAGGGGGCACAGCTGGGGGCACGGAGCCGGGTCTGTCCAGGTTGGACCTGGCACAGCGGGGCTTGGCCTGCCAGGCAAACCTTGCCGGGAGGGGAGGTGACGCGGGTGTGAAGCCTCCCGTGCCGCCCACCCCCATTGGTGCCGTGGGGGCC
>NW_005843592.1:41300-46760 GCF_000455745.1 Alligator sinensis
AGTCCCCGGTGCTGCCCACGGCTGCGCGAGAACGGGCACTCACGGCTCCCGCAGGCGCGTGCTCCCACCGCTCGGGTGGGGAACTATGGGAAATAAACTACGGTCCTAACTAACTAACTAATACACTACTAAACTACCAAACTAAGGAACTAACTATTTAACTAATGAATAAACTAATGAGCTAGAAAACTATCTAATGAACGAACTAACTACCTAACTTACAAACAAACGGTTGAACTAATGAACTACTAAAGTAAGGAACTACTAAACTATCAAACTACTGAACTAAGGAACTAGCTAATGAATAAACTAACTATCTAACTAACGAATGAATGAACTAATGAGCTACTGAAATAATAAACTCTGGAACTAACGACCTAACAAACAAACTATCTAATGAACGAACTAACTACCTAACTTACAAACAAACGGTTGAACTAATGAACTACTAAAGTAAGGAACTACTAAACTATCAAACTACTGAACTAAGGAACTAGCTAATGAATAAACTAACTATCTAACTAACGAATGAATGAACTAATGAGCTACTGAAATAATAAACTCTGGAACTAACGACCTAACAAACATAACAAACCAACTAACAGCGAATCAACTAACTCCGCAGACACTACCGACTGGGACGTGCGACTGGCTGCGGCGACGCCACAAGCGCACTGGGCGGAGCCGGGCTGACAGTTAGGCTGGGGATTGTGATGTCACAATGGAGGCAGCAGCACCATTGCCATGGCAACCCAGGTGTTTATTCCCCCTGGGCCAAGGTGCTGAGCGCGGGGCTGTGGGCGCCGGGGGTCTGGCCTGGCCTGCGGGGGTCCCCGGCCCGGGACGACCTTTGACCGTGACTCTTGGGGCCGGCAGCGAAGCACAGGGACAGCCCTGGGGCAGGGTCCTGGGTAACCCCGAGCCCCGGGGCCAGATCCTCAGGCCTCCCTGATCTCTGCCCTGGGGGTCAGGGCACACGCGGGCAGGGCCTGGGGCTGGGAGCACAGAGCGGCTCCTGGGGCCACGGCTCAGCTCGGCCTGAGCCCCGCGGTGTGCAGGGAGGAGTGACGGGATCTAAGGGACAACGGGCCGGAGCGAGTGTCAGCACGGACCTGCCCCCAGTGCGGGCTGCCTTGCCTGGCGGTGCTGGGCCTGGGCCTGGCGCAGCGTGTGGCAATGCACTCTGCTTCCCCTCTCCTGGTACTGGACAGAGCACACACACCTGCACACACACAGTCCCCACAGTGACACTCACATGCACACACACAGGCACACACAAATGCAAATGTGCCCCTATCAATCTGCAAATCTAGCGTTTAACAAACACCTCCTACACCTCCCCCCCTGCTACAGACGGAGGGAAAAAGCTCCCATTCCTCAGACTCCTCCCGGCCCCGACTGATCTCCAGGGGTGGGTGTCTGGGGAGGGATTTGTACCTCTGCAAAGCCTCCGATTCACGTTCAGCAGCAGCTCAATAAACCAGCCCCACCATGTGCTCAGTGGGTGAACAGCTCCAGACAACTGGGGGTCTGCAGAGGAGTCAGAGTAGTTTAGGCTCCAGGGGTTGGGTCCCCGCAGTTTGGGGTCTGTGTGGTGGCAGGACGCCGGCTGTGCTGTGGCTGCAGACTGCGCGCTCGCCCCCTGCAGCCCTCATCCCTGCAGGAAGAACAGCCACAGGCCGCACTGCATTGACCCCGGCTCGGCCGGGTGCATCCCTGCCCCTGCCCCAGCCCTTCTCCTGTCCCAGACACCCGACAAGTGCAGGGATCCACGTGCTTGATGCAGACGGGCGCACAGGATCCCTGCATGCCGCACTGCCCCGCACACACGGGCACCGCGCAACAGGCACTCGGCAGACCTGCACGGGCAGAGATAAGCGCAGAGCAGGGGCTCAGCCTCCAGCCTGGGAGTAAAATGTGTCCTGTGGAGCCATTGCGTCCGGCCTGCTAGGCTGCCCACGGGCCAGGACATGAGGCAGCAGGAGAGCAGTTCCCATTTACACCCACTCTCTCTTTCACCTTCCCAAACCCCAAGCCCCGCACAGGGGTTGGAGCTGTGTCGCACACCATCCCCCATGGCTGGTTTGGGGCTGGGCCATGCCACATCCCTCAGCAAGTGAATTGGGGCCAGTCCATGCCACTTCCCCACAGCAGCTGGACCAGGCCAGGCCAAGCCACCTCCCACCCCATGGGTAGCTCTCGGCCCAGCCACGCTCCCTCCCCACCACCTGGGACTGGCCAAGTCACCTCCTGCTATGTGAGCACTAGACCCGGGCTGCCAGTGCCACGCTGCATGCGCTTGGATGGGGCGTGCAACACCGCCCTGGGCACAGGAGGAGAGCCACCGCACGACCCATCCGCACACCCCTGTCCCTCATGTGCCCTGTTACAGGCCAGATGTTTGACACCCTGAGAACCAGGCCCCAGACGCCAAGTGAGTCCACTGCCTTCACCCTCGGGCCCTGGGAGTCTCTCTTTCCCCAATTTGGGCTGCATTCAGTAGATTTTTATATCCCAGAGCATCCCTCTGAGGGAAAGCTGTGGGGGGATTTGCTTTGATATCTGCTCATGGGCAGAGTCTGGGAATCCTCTAGGACTTCATCTACTTCTCCAGGCTCCTAAACCCCTTGGGCCCCAAACTCGTGTTAGTTAAAAGCCAGATCTGCATTGTGTTCAGTGAGATCTGAAAAGGGCCCGTATAAAACAAGTGCACGCAGACGCTGTGCCCCCATTCCTGTTTATGTCCTGGTTGGTTGCTCCTCCTCTAGCACCAGCCCTGCTCGGGTGCCTCCGTGTCTCCCCCGACCTGCCCCTTCCGCCTGCTGAGGACCCCGGGCATCAGCCAGAACAACCCTGACGCCAACGCTGGCTTTGCTGGCCCTGCTGGCAGCCCCCTGGGTGAGCGTCTGTGCCATGGGGAGCAGGGGGATGCAGAGGCAGGAGGGAGGGGGCATTAGCTAACACGGTGTGCATTTCTCCATCAGGTGTCCGGTCCCGGGTGTCATTGTAGGAGTCTGTCCCTGGGGTGGTGAAGCCTGGACAGACCCTCAGCCCGAGCTGCACATCACGTGCAGTGGGTTCACCCAGCGCCGGGACAGGGCGGGAGTGGGTCGGAGGTATCCTGAGCGGCGGAGACACTAGATACAGCACTGTTCTCCAGAGCCGTCTCACCGTCGGCACAGACACCTCCAGCAGCCAAGTCACCCGCGCCCGACCGGGCTCCAGCCTGCAGACTCGGCCCGGTGTTACTGTGCCGGACGCCCGGGGAATGAAAACCCACGAGAGCTGCACACAAAGCAGCCCCGCGGCCCCCGCCTGCCTGGGCGAGCAGCAGAGACAGCAGGTGCCAGCGCCGTGCTCTGCCCGCTGGGGCTGACACGTCAGGGCTTTTACGTCCCTGCAACCAGCCTGGGATTAAATTTCATACACACACATATATACACACACACGCACGTGCACACACACACACACACACACACACACTTCTCTGTATCATTATTGCATAACACTCACACAACTCGCTGCTCTACATTCTTATTCTGTAACACGCACATGCACGTGTGCGTGCACACATACACTTCTGCTCTGTATCATTATTGTGCTACACACGGACACACATCTGCACTGTACCATTCTGTAACACACACACACACAAACACACACACTTCTGTTCCTTATTATTATTCTATAATAAACACACATGCCTGCTCCGTATCGTTCTGATGCACACACACTTCTCCTCTGTATTATTCTGCAACACACCCCCCCCCACACAAACACACACACTTCTGTTCCATATCATTATTCTGTTACACACACACAGACACACACCCTGCTGCTCTATATCATTGTTCTGTAACAGATGCAAACACACTTGTGCTCTGTATTATTATTCTGTAACACACACATGCACACACACATGCACACAAATGTCTGCTCTGTATCTTTATTCTGCAACACACACAAACACACTTCTGTTCCATATCATTCTGTAATATGCACACACTTGTGCTCTGTATCGTTATTGTGTAACACACACATTTCTGCTCCGTGTCATGACTCTGCAACACACACACTTCTGCTCTGTATTATTTTTCAGTAACACAAAGACATGCAAACACACACATACTTGTGCTCTGTATCGTTATTTCATAACACACACACATTACTACTCGTATCATTATTCTGCAACACGCACATAAACACACATCTGTTCCGTATCCTTATTCTGTAACACACACACACACACTTCTGCTCCGTGTCATTATTGTGTGACTGCTCTGTATCATTATTCTGCATAACACAGACACACACTTCTGCTCTGTATGTGCAGGGCAAGCGTGGGGGGGACCTGGGCCGTCGTCCCTGGCCAGCCTCATGTCTCCATCCCCGTGGCAAACCCCTGCCCCAGGCCATGTGGGTCCTGAGACCACGCGGATGCAGACAGAGTAGAGGTGGGCTCTCCCACTCGGGGAGCCTCTGACACGGCTCAGACGTTCATTGAGCTTCAGAGAAGTCAGAGATTTTTCTTAGCGTATGCCCAATATTTTTATGTTTATTATAAATAATATATATGAACAATATTTATCTATTTTAATAAATGGTCTCTCTCTCATAGAGGGGAAGGATCACCTCCCTGGACCTGCTTGTGATGCATTTGTAGATGCACAACAAGGTGCGATTAGCCTTGCTGGCCACTTCCTCGCAACTGTGTTGGCAAGAGGGGTGATTCCCAGCCTATAGGTGTGCTGCTGGTTCCTTCTCCCTGCACTTGTCTGTGTTGAATCCCAGCCTATTCTCATGCGCCCACCTCTGCAACCTGTCCAGAGCTGGCTGGATCCTGGCCCTCCCCTACAGCCTGCCCACCTCACCGCACGAAAGTACCTCGCAACAAGGACAGGATTCGAACCC
The DNA here is from genome assembly GCF_000455745.1 of Alligator sinensis. Classification (NCBI taxonomy): domain Eukaryota; kingdom Metazoa; phylum Chordata; order Crocodylia; family Alligatoridae; genus Alligator; species Alligator sinensis. The sequence goes on from NW_005843592.1 coordinate 46,212, forward strand.
ACGCATGCAGAAAAACAACAGATTAGCAGTCCAGCAACTTAACCACTCGGCCACCTTGTCATGCCTGTCACTGCTCTCGCCACAAAAGGAAAAACCTTTATCGATACAAAATGCCGCGCCTGCTCACCCATACAAAGCCCTGCTTTCCACCCGAACCCATTAAAATATCCGCATTGCACGCACACACACAAAACAACTAGGTCCATCCTGTCGGACCTTTTGCAAATCTCGCCCTGCAGGTAGCAGTGCTGCTGGAAGGTCTTGGGCCATTCCTGCAGTATTGAAGTGGCTGAGTCAGGTGCTGGATCACGAGAAGGGTTGGCCCTCACCAAACCACTGGTCATCAAAATGTTGGGGGCGGGGGGTGGAAAGAACAGGTGCAGTCAGTGCTTTAATGTTATTCATGTGTGTGGCCCCTCTTATTCCCTTATTGCTCCTTTGAGACTAGGCTTTGGATTCAGCACCAATGGATCCCCCTGCAGCGATTCACGGTGCAATTGTTTGTCTCTTTTCTCTTTCTTCCTCAGGGCGCGCTGGACAGGTGCTCTC
>NW_005843592.1:47593-47961 GCF_000455745.1 Alligator sinensis
AAGTGCGGCGCCCAAAACTGGACACAGTACTCCAACTGCGGCCTGACCAGTGCCGCATAGAGGAGGAGCATCGCCTCCCTTGAGCTATTAGTCATGCACCTGCTAATGCACGACAGGGCGCGATTGGCCTTGTTGATGGCCTCGTTCCACTCCCGGCTCCTCTTCATCTTGGAGTCAGTTATGAGTCAGAAATGCCAGTGTTTCCTTGGAGGTGATTGTAACTCGTGCTGCCTACGCTGGTCTGTATGGAAAGGCTGATGTTTGAAACTTGCCATCTGGCCTGGTTTTACTTCTCCCCAGGGATGCTCGGGTTCAAAAAAAGTGCCATTTCATTGAAGAAAGTACAAAATATCTGGAAATGACCTGTG
>NW_005843592.1:48318-50702 GCF_000455745.1 Alligator sinensis
GGGGAGGTTGAGAGAGCTAAATCTCTTCAGCCTTCACAAGAGACGGCTGAGGGGAGATCTTGTGGCCGCCTATACATTTATTAGGGGAGGTGAATGGGGAATAGGGGAAGCGCTGTTTCCTAAGGCGCCCCAGGGAGTGACTAGGAATAACGGGTGTAAACTAGTTGAGAGTGGATTTAGGGTAGATATTAGGAAGAAATGTTTCTCAGTAAGGGCGGCCAGGATCTGGAATGGGCTCCCAAGAGAGGTGGTGCTGTCACCTAGCTTGGGGGTCTTCAAGAGGAGGCTAGATAGTCACCTGGCTGGGGTCATCTGACTTCGGCCCTCTTTCCTGCCGGGGCAGGGGGTCGGACACGATGATCCATTGTGGCCCCTTCCGACTCTACAAACCATGAATCTATGAATCATCATCTCTCCAACGGGCCATGGTTTGCTGTCCGGTGAGCCCACACAACCCCAGACAGCCTCAGGCTTCCTGGGTATAAGCAAGAGTGGATTTTGGCCAAATGAACATCTCTCTTCACCTGCCGGGCCAGTAGAAACACATATAACATGTTCCTCCCCCAGCGAGTTCCCTTCTCCTTCTTCGCGTGGAGAGGACATGAGTCCAGGAAGATGCGGAGGGACCCAGAGGCCAGCTCTACGCTGGGCTCCAAGCCTGCGCCCCAAACCCTGCGGGATCCCTCTGCGCGGGTACTTAGGTCTCAAGCGGACTGTGACCTTCAGGGTTCAGTAATGTTGCCGAATCTGGACTACATTTCCTCGTGTTTTACCCGTGCGTGAGGTTTCTAACAAGCTCCGCGAGAGTTCACGTGCGACGTAGTGAAATACCTTTGACCACGCTCGGTAGTTTCCCCGCGCGGTTATGGGCTTTGCCGTTGTAAACGACAGCTTCAGCCGAGAAGGTCAGCTTGGGCTGAATTGGAGAGCACCTGTCCAGCGCGCCCTGAGGAAGAAAGAGAAAAGAGACAAACAATTGCACCGTGAATCGCTGCAGGGGGATCCATTGGTGCTGAATCCAAAGCCTAGTCTCAAAGGAGCAATAAGGGAATAAGAGGGGCCACACACACGAATAACATTAAAGCACTGACTGCACCTGTTCTTTCCACCCCCGCCCCCAAAGTTTTGATGACCAGTGGTTTGGTGAGGGCCAACCCTTCTCGTGATCCAGCACCTGACTCAGCCACTTCAATACTGCAGGAATGGCCCAAGACCTTCCAGCAGCACTGCTACCTGCAGGGCGAGATTTGCAAAAGGTCTGACAGGATGGACTTAGTTGCTTTGTGTGTGTTGTGTGCGATGCGGATATTATAACGGGTCCGGGTGGGCAGCGGGCCTTTGTACGGGTGCGCGGGTGCGGTTTTTTTGGTATCAAGAAAGATTTTTCTTTTTGTGGTGGAAACAGTAACAGGCATGACAAGGTGGCCGAGTGGTTAAGGTGATGGACTGCTAATCCATTGTGTTCTGCACGCATGGGTTTGACTCCCTTCCTTGTTGTGAGGCACTTTTGTGGGGTGAGGTGGACACGCTGGAGGGGAGGGACAGGATCCAGCTAGCTCTGGGCAGGTTGCAGAGGTGGGCGCATGAGACTAGGCTGGGATTCAAGGGTGGATGAACACCGCGTGTCGGTAGAGGGCAGCCCTGTGACACCTCGGGGCACGGCAGCAGTGCAGGTAAAATCGAGTCATGGCTCCTGCGGGAAGCTAAGGGAAAAGCAGGTTTGTTCATATATTTCAGTAATTTTTCTTCCCACAAAGCACGTGCCATTTCTGTCCCTCCTCTGCTTTATTGTCAGTTTATACCGGATATGTATTTCCTTTCCACGTGCAGCTTGTTTGCATGTGAAGACCCTCCTAGCTTCATCACGAGCCCTTCAAGATGTCATTATGTACTATACAACGCCACGTGGGTTATTAAGGCATTTATAAGCTTGAGCGCTGTGTTGTTTTTTTTAATGAATCCTAAGAGCAGTAATATTCCCACAAGACTTCAAATACACTTCCACATATTTTTGATTCGTGTTACCTAAGGGAGGGTTGTGTGCGCAAGTGGCTTTTTGTTTTCAGTGGTATTAGAAATCAGGTGAAGGAGTAAAATGTAATTGGGTGTTTTGCGATGAAATTTTAAACCTGTATTTCGGGAGTAATTGGAGACAAAGTGGCTCTTGCAGCCTCCTGGGGCTCTTACTGCACACGTCTCGTCAGGTCCATGTCCGGAGCGTGTGCTGCATCCCTGCACCATGCAGGGGTCTGGACTTGTGGCGCTAAAAGCAGGATCACTTTATACCGCCCCTCCCTCCCTGCTCCCTCGAAAACACCCAATACTGGTCACTGCTGGAGACTGGTGACTTGACGAGATGGATTACTGGTTTGATTCAGCCTAGA
>NW_005843592.1:51051-52982 GCF_000455745.1 Alligator sinensis
GACTTGGCAGCCAGGAGGAGCAGACGTGAGAAAACTCCCAGCAAGTCGTGTACCTGCACAGTGTGTGAACTGCTCCTTTCCTCCACGCCCCTGTGGCCAGGATGCTTAGGAAATAAGGGGGTTATTGTTAACATGATGGGCAACTATGTCCTCATAATGCTAATAACTATGAGTGCTAACTACCAACTAACTATACTAATTTGAAAAAATACTAAGGCTAATTCCCAACAGTGCTAATACTACTGGCTACAGACAGTAAAGACGAACAATACAGATCATGGAACAAGAGGAACAAAAGACAACGACGGCTACAATGAAATGCAAAAGCCCGCTAACTTGACTCTTGTCACCTGTGCCAACCACAGAGCGAGCAGGACAACTCCTCTGCTCTGCTTTTATCTCTGCCCCAGCAGGACACCACCCACACAGCTTCTCGCCTGGGGAAGAAAGCAGGGACGGTGAGGAAGAAGTTGAGGACAGCGAAGAAGAAAGCGGCTTGGGCGATGAAGACAGCGCCAGTGATGATGGACACAATGACAGCGACATCAAGTAACAAATCAAGGCTAGAGACTAAGGAAAGGAAGAGAGGAACAGAGGAAGTGCAATGGTGATGGGCGGTGGTGGGGAGGTATGGGTGTGCAGGAGCACGATTTCTAACTGCTGTGTGGGTGCGAGACGCTGATCTGCACTTAGAGCAGCCCATCTAAAGGAGATGCTTTGTAGTGCCCGTTGTGCTCAGCCCCTTCAGCACCAACTCTTTGAGCCCTGGTAACTCCCCCGTTGCCCTTACTCTTTGGTAACTCCCCCATTGCCCTACGCCCCCAGCAAGAACAAGGAGCCTCCCCTACTGCCCCGTCCTGCTTGTGCTTCCTCCACGTCACCCATTTCCCTAAGTACCGCAGGGCTTTGGTCACCATCAGCCGGCAAACAAGGTTTAAAGCCCTCCTCACTAGGTTAGCCAGCTTATCTGCCAACATGACCTACCCTCCTGCGTCCGGTGGATCCCAAGGGGGCAAGGGGGCGCGAGTCCATCCAGCGACCTTGTCGAATGGATGACGAGACCCATCTGTCTCTAAAATATGGTACCAAGAGGGAGTCCAACGAACCCTGAGCAGAAAGACAGCTCCATGCTTTCCTGCTCTCTGTCACCAGCCAAAGCCCCAACCCCAACCCCAATCCCAGCATGAGCTTCTCCAGCAACCTCAGGCAGGAGACCCTGGGCATATCCAGGCAAAAAAAAGAGATTGGTGGCAATACAAGTACCCTGTGGAGGCCGACACTGCTGCTTTCCAAAACGTAAGCCTACGCGAGGGGGCCCAGGATTCATCCCACTTCCACTCAGCAGGGACTGGGCAAACTGCTCGTGTCCTGGGAACAGCCCTCGGACAGCTCCCATTGCCAAGGGAAAAGAGCTTCAAACCTTCCTGTTCTCTGCCCCCGCCTGAGCTCAGCTGTCTCCAGGAGCCCCCGGGCCGTGACCACAATATCTGCATCCCCAAAGCTGGGGAAAGCCCAAAAGCCCACCACTGAGCTCAGCTGGGAGATCCCTCCCTGGCAACACGCACCCGGAGGAAGAGGAGCCCTCCACAGCCAAGCCTGACCCCACCGCTTTCAACCTACCAGACCCAACCCCATGTCGGGGCCCAAGCTTCATCCTCGTGTGATTAGCATGGAGGAGGCTACCTACACACATCCTAAATAGCCCTCCAGGCATCTCAGCAAGTCAGCTCTGAACTATCCCATTCCCTAACCCTAGCTCAGGCTACTCCAGCAGCCCCGTGCAGCACACTGCCAACTACCTGACTGAAGGGACCTGCTTGCAAAGGCCTCAAACCCCGGGGCAGAGCCCCACCAGGAGGTCCGGAGATCCCCAAAGTGCCCTGGAGCAAGAGGATCCCTCCAATACCCAAGCCTCACCCCGCTACGAGGAG
>NW_005843592.1:54778-55936 GCF_000455745.1 Alligator sinensis
CAACCCAGCGAGCCGCTGCCCCAGAGACCGAAGGGGAGAAATAAATGGCTTCATATCCCCATCCCTCGAGCAGAGCAGCCCCACGAGCTGGCGCTGCCAGAGTGGGGCCGGAGCGAGGCGGCCGCTGCACCGGAGCCCCTCGCCCGCACAGCCCCGCTCACCGCCGTGGTGCCCGGCCGCCCGCGGGGGCGATGAGCCCGGCCCCGAGGGCTGAGCAGCTCCCCTCCCCCACCCGCCTGTCCCGAGCGAGGGACCTCGGGCCAGGGAAAATGGCTTGGCAGCCCGCAGGCCATGTGTTGGACAAGCCAGATATATAGAATATATCTAATGTGTGTGTGCATGATGCTGCATCAATAAAGTTGCACTGTGTATTTGGTCTGTAATTAGCAGGTAATTCTTATACCTTGCAATGGCTGTAATTTGGGATAAGTATGTGCTCTCCATCTCTTGACATCTTCAAATCAGGACGGGATGTCCTTCTGGTAAACGTGCTTTAGTGAAACACAGGCGACTGAATTCGAGATAGGAGCGTCTGCTCGGGACAGCAGCCAGGGGAAGATGCCCCAAGTGGCGCTGCCCCACACTTCGGCTGCCCGGGGCACGCGCAGAAAAATGTGCGGGGATTTCTGCCGGTGACTTTTGGCGGCGGGTGTGAGCTCGTGTCCTGGTGCGAGGACAGGGCAGATATGGCTCTTGGGGTGAATGTGATCTCTTTTATTGCACAGAAGAAATAGGTGGGAAAATTCTTCTGTGCAGACTTTCAGGCACAAACTGCCTTGGTGAGGCTGAGGACGCGTGTGCAGATGGTCTGTGCTGCTCCTGGGTGGAGCGGTGAACCGACACAGGCACACACGAACGCGCACACGGCTCTCGCGCTCTGGGGATCGCTGGTGCTGCTCTGGAAGTCCGCGCTTCAAGGATGCGAATGTGGCAGAAATGCCCCGTCGGTGCCCCTCTCCAGAGATCTGTCTCCACCAGCCTGAGAGGCGGCCGTTGAATCCCTCACAGCGGGGATCTCGCTCCTTGTCTGCAGACAAAAGCCTGGCGCCTGGGAGGCGATGCTCTGGTCACCTGGGCAGGGGGGGAAAGACCCGGCCCGGCGCGCGGGCCCAGGTAGCCAGGGATGCCATGCAGATTGGTCGGTTTGTAGCCAGTATT
>NW_005843592.1:57336-60824 GCF_000455745.1 Alligator sinensis
CAAGCCTTCTGATGTAACACAACTGAACCCCTCTGCGTCCACACACCATCCACGGTTCCCTGCCTGCACAACCAGGCTCCCCCTTACCCTGGTGCCAGTCGTCTGCCGGGCAGCTGCCCTGGTCGCCTTCCCCAGACAGCCCCCTGCCATGAAGGAGCTCTCCTGCATCCCCCTGCATCTCTCCTGCATCCCCCTGCTCCGGAGCTCCTGCCTCCGCAGCCTCCAGGGTCAGGCTGCCCCGCGGGGCCATGTCTTGCTGCCGCCCAGCCTCTGGCTGCTTCACTATTCACGCCAGCCAGGAAGAGCGCACACCAGCTGCAGGGACCTCACTACACACCTCAGACCGCTCGCTGGCTCAGCCCCAGGGAACTCACTGCTGGGGGCGATCTCTTCCCCGCTCAGTCCTGCCTCCCCGGCCTTGTGTCCCAGGCACACGCCTCCGCAGCACGTCTCGACTTCTGTACAAGAGCTTCACGTGCCTGGGCTCTTCGCCCTGCTGCTCCTTCTCACTTCCAGCGTGTCCTGTGCATCCAGGGGCTGGGCATTTCTGTGTGTGCGTGCGTGTCTGCATGTGTTGTGCATCCAGGCACACTATGTGCATGTGTGCATGCCTGAGAGTTTGTGTGTGCTCTGTGTATGTGTGTTGTGCATGCAGGTAACCTGCTTTGTATTTGAGTGTGTCTGTGTTGTTTGTCCTGGAAACCTAGCCGTGTGTGTGTATGCGCTGTGCATCCAAAACACCTGGTTTTTGTGTGTGCATGTGTGTTTTGTGTTCAGGGCACCTGGATTGTGTGTGTAGAGCATCTAGGACACCTGGGATGTGTGTGTGTGTGTGTGCGCATAAAGATGAATATGCCCCCTCCCCCCCGCCATAGGCTCCCTGTGAAGATACCTGGGTTGTGTGCATCTTTGTGTGCACGTGTTGCATGTCTTGGAGACCTGAGAGTTGTGTGTGTGTGTGTGTGTGTGTGTCGTGTCTTGGAGACCTGAGGGTTGTGTGTGTGTGTGTGTGTGTGTGTGTGCGCATAAAGATGAATATGCCCCCTCCCCCCCGCCATAGGCTACCTGTGAAGATACCTGGGTTGTGTGCGTGTGCTGGGCATCCAGGATGCCTGGGCTCTGTACATGTGCAGATGTGTCAAAAATCAAACACCTCCCCGCCATCCCCATCGTGCGGGCCCAGCTCAGCGCCAGGCTTCCAGTTGTCGCACAGTCGCGCACAGTCTTCCATCCCAGCAGGCGCAGGTCCAGATCAGCGGGGGCTGAGGTCACAAGGGAGACAGGGGATCAGGGGGACACTGCTGGCCGGGTCTGGGGTGTTGGGGGGCAGCACGGTCTGGATGGTGGGGGGGAGGCCAGGGGGCTGGCAGTGGGAAGTGAGGGGCACCAGCAGGGCTGGGGGCTGGGAGCTGTGTGTCAAGAGGGGCACTGGGGGTGATGAAGGTCCGTGGGCTGCAGGTTAGGGGTGAGGGGCACTGGCAGGGCTGAGGGCAGGGGGTTGCAGGTTGGAAGTGGGGGGCATCAGTGCTCGGCCCCGTGGGGTGACACGGGGTCCGTGACTCTAGTCAAAGCGGGGTCTGGCACCCCCCTGGGGGAGGGGGTGATGGATGCACTTACCCCAAGGCATCTGGGGGCTCCTAGTGCCCCCACATCACGGCATAGGGGAGCAGATGGGAAGTTGCTAGGGGGGTGTGGGTGTCCCCGCTCACAGCCCAGATCTCTGCAGGGAAATAACAAACAGGTGGTCCCCCTGCATTGCCATGCAGCATGCCTCTCGGGCACTACAGAGCTGCCAGGATAGAAATTACTGACCAGGACTAACTGCCTCTCTGGCATTGCGGAGCGGTGCCAGGATATCCATGCCCCTCTCCCATGACAGCTCGGGCAGGCGTGTGGCTGTCCCATCGCCTGACCTCCAAACCCCGCTCCCCGGTGGGGTTAGGCTCCTGGCTTGGCCAGGGCTGCCAAGTCCACTTATAATAAGCACAATTGGGGTTGTTTTTTTGGTTTTGTTAAGTCACTTTACTTTGTTGAGAGTGGCGGGTTGATAAGCACCCCCACTCCCTGCTCCTTGCAGGTGGTTGGGCTTGTTTTGGGCTTGATTTTAAAGGCAGCGCTGCTTTTTCTCCTCCCAGGACTTGGCAGCACCGCACACGCCCGCCAGGCTACCGCCCAGTGCTGCTGTTTGCAGCCCCAGAGCAGGGAAACGCAGCAGAGGAAGCTCGTCCGTGGGCTCCCGGCTGGTGCTGGAGCGTGGGGTGGATGACCTGGAGCCCCCGCCCTGCAGGGGGGCTGAAAACCCCCCGACTAAACCCCCTCTTCATTAGGGCACACATCTACATGTGCACACCCTTAATGAGCTTTAAAAGTGGCAAATATAGGTTATTCATACCGAAATTTGATATCTGCCTCGCTCCCCCCAGGCCCCAGCCTCGGCCTGCGATGTCTCTACGCTCAGTGAACTTTGCTGCTAGGACGACCCCCCCGACCGGCGAGACATCCCCTCTGCTGCCCTTGTCTCCCACCGGCACACACACACCCCCACAAATTACACACAAACACACACATATACGCATCAGGGCTAACAAGCAATTACAAATGAATTACAATGGTGAGATTAATTGCACTTTTAATCAAACAGTGAAACAGTAATAGAATAGCGGTTTATTAGAAATACGCTGGGATGTTTGTTATTCTATTTTCACATAAAGTTCGGTCGCTGACAACGCGGAAGACAAGCCGTGCAGTCGGAGACGAGGTCCTGTGAGTGGATGCGATTAGTGTGTTGGACCAGCTAAAAATGCACTCGGTCTCACAAAAGATAATACCACGCTGCCCAAAGCACCTCCTCCGCCCTCGTCCTGACTTTCTTCCTTCACTGACGGCTGCTTTCCAGCCTTGCAGCCTGTCTATCGCTGCTGGCTCTTTTCCTGCCCTGCCCGCCTGCCCCCCTCGCCTCTTCTCCGCTCCTGCCTGCCTCGCTTCTACCCCTTTCCACCCGCACCGACGTCCTGCCCCACTGTCACCTTCTCTCCCTCTGCCGCCCGGGGCCGCCGCCCCAGAGCTCGCCCGGAGCCCGGCTCACAGGGGACACACGCCCGCGCGGAGGCCCCGGGGCCGCGCTCCGCAGTCGCAACCAGCGAGGGGCTGGGGACACGTGCTGCCGCCGGCCACCTGGCGGCTCAAACACGTGTCGCGCCGCCCGCCCTGGAGCAGTCAGTGCGCAGGCGCCCCGCGGGGCGGGGGCGCGGCGCTTCTGTCGGGGCCGAGGGGCGGGGCGGGGGCTCCCGCTGGGGAGTGAGGGGCATCGCGCTGCGGGGGCGCAGGGAGACCTGGGCCCCGGGAGGACACGGGGGCGGCGGGCAGCGCGGGCTGCCGGGAGCGTCGACGCTGGGCACCCCTGGGGCTGGGCCTGGGCCTGGGCCTGCAGACCCCAGAGCCCCGGAGGCAATGGCGGAGCAGCGGCCGGGCCGTGTGCCGGCAGGGCG
>NW_005843592.1:62112-64995 GCF_000455745.1 Alligator sinensis
GGGTAACGCCGTTTCCTGCTTCTCCCTGCAGCCGTGTCAGCGCTGACCCTTACTGCCTTCTCCCGGCTTCTCAGCACTCTCCTCCTTGTGGACTTTTCCCCTGGGGTTGAAATCCATGGTCTCCGCACAGCTCCTTGCGTGATCACTGACATCTCTGGCTTCATTTGACCTGGCTTCCTTCACCTGAGCCTTCCCCATTCTTGTAATCCCCGGTGCTTCTGTATCCAGCCATGTCTTGACAGATGCACGATGGAATCCGGGAACTTCTATTTCTGGATCCCTGGAAGCTTCTGCCCACGTTTCTTCCTATGGTCTTCATCGCCACAGGCTCTGGCTGTGTGTACTTGGAGACCTGCTCCCAAGCTTGCTCTGCCATTCACAGAAGCTGTCATTTCCTCCTCCTGACGTCTCTCTGCATGTCAGACACCCGTCGTGGTGATAAAAAGAGGTGGGCTCGGTTCAGGACTGGTGAAAATGGGTTGTCATTTCCAGAGGGTCTCTGATACAGGGTTTTTCTGTGGGAAGGGCTGAGGAACTTACCTTGTACCAGGTCAATTTGCTTTTCTAGTGCTTTCTTTTCCCTCCAGTTCCCCTGAAGACTTACTTTCTTTGGGAAGGGCTCCAAAGCTTTTAGTTAGTTGTTAGTCAGCAAGAGCCTGTCAGCCATTCCTACCTTACGGGCGTTCACATGTTGCAAAAGGTGTTTCCTTCTGCCTTCCCTTGTCTTTACCACAGACTCCCAGGACCTTTGTTTCAAATCCTACAAGATTTCCTGGCTTGTGTGCTCATCTCCCCTTCTGGGATGATCTTCCCACTGGATGGGATGATTGCTTTCAGTGCCACTCCAGTTCTTATAAAATCCTCTCTTCCTCTGCCCTATTGAGGAAGGACCCTGTCTCCCAGAAAAGTGTCAGGATCAGCCATCTGTCCTGGACTCTGTTCACTGCTGCCAGGCCTCGCTTTAAACCTTTGCAGAGAAGAAACTTCTCTTCCTTGGCCTGGAATGACACTGATAAGACAGATGTTATCCACCCACCAGTGTGTCCAGCGTCTCTTCATTCTGGTGTCTCTTAAATAGTGAAAGCTCCATCTTTATGCTCTTTAGCACATCACTTGTCACTGCATCTCCACCCTGTTGGTCTCACACCCATTTTATACCTCCAAGTGGTGGATATAGTACTCTTTTTTTATTTGGCATCCAGTACCCAGTCATGAATGTTTTTTAACCACTGCCCCAACCAGGATATCGTGGTCCCACCCCTGACTTAATCTTCCACATTGCACGAGGACAGGAGGAGCTCTGGGTCTGTGATGATGAGGACCGTGGGGACATCTCAAAGTCAGAGGACCTTCTCCCAGGTGAGTTGTGGCTGCCCCCTGCCCTGACTCCCCTCTCACAAATGCTCCATGCCCACAGTGACAAGGGCCCTGGGACCTGCAGACCTGCCCAGAGCTGCCCTTCCTGGTTTCTGACCTTGAATAGTTTATGTAGTCATGTGTCCAGGGAGGTGTTGTTCCCACACACTGAACCTCCAGGTTGTGGAGACAAGCAGCCTTTCCTTTCTTCTAGAGGTGCACTGACACATCAGTCTGATATCAGATTGATACAGATATAAAGAAAATTTTCTGTATCCTATATCAGCCTGAGTGGGCTGATTAATTTGGCTGATGAATACCCTAACCCATTGTAGTGGAATGGGTGACACATCAGTCTGATATCAGATTGATACAGATATAAAGAAAATTTTCTGTATCCTATATCAGCCTGAGTGGGCTGATTAATTTGGCTGATGAATACCCTAACCCATTGTAGTGGAATGGGTGTGGGCGCAGATCAGTGCCCCCCGTGGTGATGGAGGGGGCAGCGGCAGGTGCTACCAAACCAGGGCAGGGCAGGCGCCAGATGGAGGCGCGGGTCATTGGGGGGAGGAGCACAAACTGAGGCATACAGATGTACAGATGTGCACACATAGACACGCGGACACACAGAGGCAGATGCGTGCACGTGCATACACTCACAGATCCAGACAGATGCACCCTCAGACACGCAGACAGATTCGCTCAAAGACGCACATACAGAGATGCAGCCACACACATAGACATGCACACCGATGTGCGTGCACATACAAACACATGCACACAGAGGTGCACACAAACACATGCACACAGAGATGCGCACGCGCGCACACACACACACACGCACTCTCCCCTCACAGGACCTCCCCCTCTCCTGCAGGGGAACAAAACGGAGTCGAATCTCCATTATGTGTGAGCGAGCAGATCACGTACACAGCTTAAGCCATGAGGAAGTCAAAGGGCATGACCCCAAACTGCTAGGCTAAGCACAAACTGGAACAATTCTAGTTTAGTCAAAACAGGATACTAGTATAGGAAGAGTGTGGCTATTAATAGATTGGTGTATCTGTTACTGTGCATATGATGTCATACTTCCTATATCATACCTCCTACATAATCAAGTCGTGCGCGAAGTAGAACAACAGACAGTTTCCTCTCGGGGCAGTTGTCTGTTCAGAATGCTTTCTTTAATAAATCAAGTCTTTCGACTTCTGTTGTCGTTCGTCTGAGCCTCCGCCTAACGAACCCGGGGACTAGTTTTCCCCAACACCCCCACTCTGGATAACTGTGAGGCAGTGCCCTCCCCTCCGCCTGCCCACGTCTCCCTTCCCCCGCCTGGCCCTTGTTGCACTGACACACCCGCTAGCCTGGGGTCCCGCTGCCACCATCCAAGGCTCTGGACTCACTTCTGGCTCTGCGCACCTTGGAGAACACAGGCCTGATCGTCCAATGGGTCCTAGACCCAATACAGGCACTCGGGGCACTTCCCCAAGTCAGGGGCTGATTAGGAAGCCTCCCTTAGTCCAC
>NW_005843592.1:65209-77040 GCF_000455745.1 Alligator sinensis
GTCGACTAGTTTTGCAACCTGTAGTATGTGTACCCTTGGGTGTATGTGAGACAGGCAGTGGGTACGCAGGTACCCCAGCACTCTCTCGCCCTCTTTTTCTTTCAAAACTATGGCAAAAAATTTGGTGTGCAGCAGTTCAAATCCCCCAGTAATAATTGGCTGGTTCAGTCCTCCTAGCTTTGGCCAACATCACCTGTAGTCCAGGTACTTGCTTGAGTTGTGCACTCCTGATGTAAAAGGTGGCAACCCTATCGACACCAGATTAGATGTCTGTCATATCACGGCCTTGTATACACAGCCCTTCTTCCAACATATGGCACGTATTAGTCTGTAAATATAAAATCCCCTGGAAAATTGAGTGTTGGGGTACTTATTAACATTTTCAGAAGTTAGGAGGTACTTGCTACTTAAAAAGTTGAGAAACACTGCTTTACAGCACCCTCTCCCAAGGCATGATGGGATTTGTAGTCCCCCGTGGAAAGCCATGTGCTGGGGCAAAGCTCTGCGTGGCCATTATTGCAGTACAAGTGAGAGGCCTGGGGCTCTGCCCTATGTCTGCTGATCAGGTCGACCTGGAAGCGAGGGAGTGTTGAATCCTGGTCTCGGGCTGCATTGAATAGCTGTGTTTTGTCTCTGGGCTATGAATGTCACAGAGCTCAGGACTCGGCAGGGAGTGCACGTGCAGGTTCATGCCCAGGCCTTTGTCCCTGGGCAGATTCTGGTGACATGCAGCCACTTGGGCCTCATCAACAGCAGAAAGCCACATAGACCCGTTCCAGTCTCCACACCTTTCCCTGGAAGCAGGAAGGAGGCACAGCCCTGTTCCTTGCAGGAAAGAGACCCCAGCTCAAAGTCCTCCCTTCCCAGAGTAGGTTTTTGGAGGCAGGAGGGACACACCACGTGGGCTTTTTCTACCTTTAGAGAAGCATCTGGTCCAGTGTAAAGCCATTCTCCCCACACACCCCTGACTTCTGGGGAGCCCCAGAAATTCACATCGAGGCTGTCCATCCTGGTATTAAAAGCTGCTTTGAGGACTGCCAGAGATCATGGGCAAGCAGTCCCACCAATGCACTTATGCAGCCAGGTGGAGGGTTCGGCATCATCTACCCCTGGACCCGCTAGTGCTGTGGGACAGAGCAGGCCTTAGAGAGTCTCCTTCATCCTTTCTGCTGGTTCTGCCTCTAGTCTCTTGGGCCCCATAGAGGATGAAGCCATTCAGGTCCTATCCCAACACATGTCCCTCGTGGGTTTCTCCCAGCAGGGCCTGAGAGGATGGGGCTGACAGCTGGGCCAGAAACCCTAAGCGTCTGGCTCTGACCTCCGCTAAGCAGGGAACGTTAGCTTGGTACATGGACATGCCCCTCCCTCACCCCCAGCACTTGTGGTTTGGCAGGGAGACCTTGTTCTCTTCCAGAAACTTAAGTGCCAAGATGCAGTCATGCTCACAGGCCCATCGCAGCAGTATTTGGCCTGTGGCAGCAAGGCAGGGAATAAGCTGGAGTTTCTCTTCCCCATGCAGGAGGCGCCTGGCTGCTGAGTAGAGTTGAGAAGCAGAGTCTGGAAGAAGGGCCTGCAAACCTGGAGCCAACCTGGACTTCCCCCGGGGGTTTGGTCGAGGTGGAGTCCCTGAGACCTGAGGAAGACCAATGGCTCCAGAGCCAAGGAAGGCCCCAAAAGCCGAGCGAGAATGTAGCAGTGGAGCAGTTGCCATCTTCCCTTGCGCGTGAGAGTGGAGAAAGGACAGAGTCCAGAGAGAGCCCTGGGTACAGGGAAGGATTTGTGGATCTGAAAAGCCATAAGGCAAAGTTGCACTGGAAAGAGACCCTGCGTCCAAACGAAACCAGTGGGGAGGGACTGAGAGGGAAACAGGACGTGCCCGCCAAGCCCAGGGGCAAAGCCCACCCCTACCCTGAATGCCAGAAAATCTTTCACTGCCCCTCGCACGGGGCTCTGCCACCTGGGTGCCCTGAATGTGGGAAGAACATCACTCGCTCCTCCAGCCTGGATGAGCACCAGCGCATCCATACCGGGGAGAAGCCACATCAGTGCTCTGTGTGTGGGAAGAGCTTCACACAGTCCTCCACTCTAGCACACCTGCGTATCTACACAGGCGATAAGGCGCATCAGTGCTCTGTGTGTGGAAAGAGCTTCACCCAGTCCTCCACTCTGACAAAACACCAGCGTATCCACACAGGGGAGAAGCCACATCAGTGCTCTGTGTGTGGGAAGAGCTTTACTGGTTCATCCCAACTGGCCCGTCACCAACGTATACACACGGGGGAGAAGCCACATCAGTGCTCCGTGTGTGGAAAGAGCTTCACCCAGTCCTCCACTCTGACAAAACACCAGCGTATCCACACAGGGGAGAAACCACATCAGTGCTCTGTGTGTGGGAAGAGCTTTACTAGTTCATCCCAACTGGCCCGTCACCAACATTTCCACACAGGGGAGAAGCCACATCAGTGCTGTGTGTGTGGGAAGAGATTCAGCCATTCCTCTAACCTGGCCATCCACCAGCGTGTCCACACAGGCGATAAGCCGCATCAGTGCTCTGTGTGTGGGAAGAGCTTCAGCCGTTCCTCCAATCTGGCACGGCACCAGCATATCCACACAGGCGATAAGCCGCATTAGTGCTCTGTGTGTGGGAAGAGCTTTACTGGTTCATCCCAACTGGCCCGTCACCAACCTATACACATGGGGGAGAAGCCACATCAGTGCTCTGTGTGTGGGAAGAGATTCAGCCATTACTCTCACCTGGCCATCCACCAGCGTGTCCACACAGGCGATAAGCCGCATCAGTGCTCTGTGTGTGGGAAGAGCTTCAGCCGTTCCTCCAATCTGGCACGGCACCAGCATATCCACACAGGCGATAAGCCGCATTAGTGCTCTGTGTGTGGGAAGAGCTTTACTGGTTCATCCCAACTGGCCTGTCACCAACATATCCACACAGGGGAGAAGCCGCATCAGTGCTCTGTGTGTGGGAAGAGATTCAGCCATTCCTCTCACCTGGCCATCCACCAGCGTATCCACACAGGCGATAAGCCGCATCAGTGTTGTGTGTGTGGAAAGAGCTTCACCCGGTCTTGCTCTCTGGCACAACACCAGCGTATGCACATGGGAGAAACCACATCAGTCCTCTGTGTGCAGGAAGAGCTTCAGCTGTTCCTCCTGTCTGGCCATCCATCAGTATATCCATGCAGGGGAGGAGCCATATTGGTGCCCTGAGTGTGGGAAGGGCTTCACCCAGGCCTCCCATTTGTTCTAACACCAGTGCATCCACATGGGAGAAGGCACATCAGTGCTCTGTGTTTGGGAAGAACTTCACCAGTTCATCCTACCTGGCCCAGCACCAGCGTTTCCACACACGGGAGAAGTACTGCTGTGCATGTAAGGACTTCTCTCAGTCCTTCAGCCTAGCCACACACCAGCATGTGAACACAAGGCAGTGACCACATCAGTGCGCTGAGTGTAGAAAGACCTTTGCTATTTCATCCCACCTGGCCCAGCACAAATGCATCCACAGAGGGGAGAAGCCGCATCTGTCCTCTGTGTGGGAAGAGCTTCACCAGTTCCTCTGACCTGGCCATCCCCCAGAGTATCCACGTAGAGGAAAGCCACGTCAGTGCCCTGAGTGTGGGAAGATCTTCACCCATTCCTCAAGTCTGGTTTGATACCAGCAGATCCATATTGGGGAGAAGATATATAATTGCCCTTACTGTGGGGTGAGGCTCACCTCCTCCTTCAACCTGGCCGGACACAAGTGTATGCACCCAGATGAGAAGCCACATCAGTGCTTCACCCAGTCCTCCCACCTGGCCGCACACCAGTAGACCCATACAGCAAAGAAGCCACATGATTTCCCTGAATGCGGGAAGAGCTGCACCCAGTCCTCCAGCCTGGCCACTCCCTAGCACATGCATGCAGAGGAGTAGATGCATCAGTGCTCAGAGTGTGGGAAAGAGATTCAGCCAGTCCTCCAGTCTGGCCACCCATGCGTCCATGCAGGGGAGAAACGACATGAGTCCTCTGTGTGTGAGGATAGCTTCCACGACTCCTCCCCCCTGGCCAAACACCAGTGCAGCTGCACCCCAAAGCATCCATAATTCTGCCAGAAGTGCGGGAAAGGCTCACAGATGCCTACCTATCCATTTTAAAGATAAGGGAGTGGGGGTGTTTATCAATCTACCACTGTCAAAAAATAAGAGCTGCTTAAAAAAAAATTCCCAATCTGCTTGTTTTGTACGTGTGGCCAGTGTACAGTTTTTGCATGATTCACTTGTTCATTGCCTGACAGTTAGTTTGCAAGTGTGACTGGGCTGTAATTATTGTGGGATTCACCTGTTCATTTCGTGTAAATTGTTTTGCATGTGTGGTGAGGCAACATTTATTATGCGATTGACTAGTTCATTGTGTGATCACTGGCACATGTGACCAAGATACAGTTATTGAATGATTCATCTGTTCATTGCATGGCGATTCCTTTTTATGTAGCCATGCTACATGAGTCACCTGTTCATTGCATGACAGTTACTTTGCACATGTGGCCAGTCTACATTAATTGCACAATTCACCCATTCCTTGTGTGATGATTGCTTTGTACATGTGTCTGGGCTACATTTATTGGCAGTTCACCAGTAAGTCGTGTAATCGACCTAACGGGTAGCAGGTGCCTGGAACTCGCGCTCCGCTGATCTCGTAGTTTTAGCTCACTTGGTCATCAGGGCATGCAGCGGTCCGGAGCCTGCTGCTTCCAAGGTCCCCCATGGCGCCTTAGCTTAACTATGGTTTAGCAAGCATAACTGCAGCCTAGCATGAGCAAAATTTCTACTTAGATACGTGTGTGTGTCCCTGCTTGCTGGGACCAGAGCTGTGAGCATGTGTCCGTGTGCATGGAGGGCCTCACATCCCTGAGCTGTGGGGTGGAAACGGGCACTGGGGCTTTGGTCCTGTCCCCCTGCAGTTAGGGGAGAGTAGGGGGTCTCAAGTAGGGGGTCTCCCTTGGTGGGGGTGAGTGGTGTTTGACTCTCACTTTTCTTTCTCCCCTGGGCCAGGGGGCAGCAGGGCCACCATGATCCCTGGTCTGGTGCTGGGTGTCGTGACCCTTGCCTCAACCACACCTGCCCCCATCCACTGCCAGTGCCAGGACCAGCTGCCAGGTGTGACCAGAACCTGGGTGTCCAGGGTCGCTGCCTTCCCCTCCCCAAAGACTGGGGGAACCCCTTCCCCCACCCTAGCTTTGGGGATGTGGGACACCTCTGTTCCTCCCTTAGCCTGCTCCCCCCATGAGGGTCTGACCACTGCACTGTCTCTGCATAGGGGTCCCCATCTGACACTGTATTGTGCCAGAGGGGGCAGCCACTTGCGTGCCCCGGGCCTCCAGGACTGTACAGTGATTGCTGATGTGTGGTATGCAACGGAGCTGCATCTATACAAGATAGGGCTGTGGCCCACAGCTTGGGCATCCTCACCCTCAGGCATGGGATCTTTATGGTGAGGAGCATGGTGCAGCAGCTCCATGGGCACTACGAGATCAGCTGCTCTCCAAATGGCACTCTCCTGCCTTCCATTACTCTGGTGCCACCTGGTAAGGAGTCTCCAGCAGGGGTTGATATGGGGTGAGGGGACAGTGGGGCAGACACGCGCCTCCTTTTATCCTTGCTCCTGCCAAAGGCAAGGGAGAAACAGGAACATTTCTATCCAGACACCCATGAGGGAGCCCATCTTTGATTCCTGCTAATCTGTCCATCCTCAGGTGTGGACACTCCTTCCTTTCCAGTAGTCTTGCTCTTCCACTAATCAACCCACCCTTTCTTCTACAGTTCTGCTGCCTGTCAGCCACTTCTAGCAATGAATCTCTTCATCGGTCTTGATGTGCCGCCAGTCAAACCATCCTTTCTTCTGCTGCTGTCAGCCCTGCCTGGTCACATACCTCCTCTTTTGCAGCCCTGCAGACTGCGGCTCTAGCTAAAAACCTGCACTCGGGCAGTCCTACAAACTCGGGGGTGCACCCGACTGACTGCTCAAGAAGGTTTCTGGAGGGGCTGTCAAGATGCTCAGGAAGGCGATATCTTGTGTTAATTCATCTGAATTAGATTGCTATTTAATTGTAATGACTATGGGACTAACAACACAATAGCTTTGGAGTGTTTGGGCTCCGTTTTGCCTTGTTTCTTATGTTTTTCTTTTTAAAAAAACAACTATATATATAATCTAGCAAATTGTTGCTGGGATTATATATCTAAAATCTAGTATGTATTCCATTGATCATATTTGTTTCTGTGATAAAGAAAAGTGACCAAATGCCAAACAGGAGAGCAAGTTGTGCTCGTGGCGTGGGGGAAGTGGTGGGCGCGGCCTGATAGCCACGTGATCGGTGTTCCAGGCCCGCGCGAAAAGCCTCTGACGTAAAGTCAGAGACATAATTTAATTGGCCAAGCGACCGCGTGTTCTCATGCAGCCCGCGCAGTGCGCCAAAAACAAATCGCCGGATGTACTCGGCTCAATCCTATTGGCTACCGGAGCAGTATATCTGGAAAAAAAGGAGGAGGAGGGGGCAGGGACCCGCGTGATATCGGAGAGGCCTGATCACCCTCACCGGAGGTCCTGCGTCCACGAAATCCCTCCCCCCCGGACGCCCCCCCCCATCGCAGCCGAATGTATCGTTCAGACGTGTAAAGAGCTCTCGAGTTACTGGCAAAGCTTAATCTTAACGCAACCAAATGTATCGTTCAGACGTGTAAAGAGCTCTCGAGTTACTGGCAAAGCTTAATCTTAAAACTGTTGTAAGTAAAGCATTCATTTGTTACACCACTTCTTTAATTGTTTTCCGTCAACGGGAAGAAAGATAAGGGAAGGGGAAGCAAGGTCCCGCAGCCCTTTCGTCCCCGGCCTGTTCGCGCAGCACCTCTCGGGGTCCAACCACCCTCTGTCAGGTTGGTCACTTTCTTCTTCAATCTGCAAGTGAATACTATAGCGCCAGGCCCCTGGGGTATTTCCAGAGCGTCTAGTTTCCCTTTAACTGGAGAAAATGATGCAATGTTTCCCATGTGCTGAGGCACCACCCCCTCTGCTCCCCCTTTTCTATATCTTACATCTGCCCGTGCTCTTAGTTTCTCTCCTCTATTTTGGAGCCCTGAAGACGCTTTTTCACTCTAGCTATAAAGACCGTCACTGAGGTGTGGTCATGTTCACTGGGCACGTGGCCCTGATGTCGGGGAGCGGAGCACTTCCCCGGAGTCGGCGGAGCCTCCACCAGGCTCCCGCCCCAGCCTCTCCTGGTGCCCGGCCTTGAAAAGGCTGTGCGTGGCCACACTTTTAGTTGTGCACGGCAGCGCACGCGTGCACCTTAGAGGGAACCCTGTTTGGGATTCTCGTGCTGGCTGTGGCTGGATATTTGCTGTACAGATGTGGGCATCTCTGCCAGAGCTGTGGAAAGCAGAGCAGTGCGGATGGACCGGCACACAGCCCTGGGGAGCCCCCCATATTGGTCACAACCAATGGGGACACGCTTGCCAATGGTCTTTTGCAGACAGGTGGATTCAGCGTCACCAAGGTTTTCCCAGCAGGGATGACAGGGCATAGGCTGGAAGCTGGGTAAAGGCTGGACCATGCCTTCCTTCCTAGCAATGTTCAGTCCCCAGCTGTCGTGTGTGTGTCCGTGCGTGTGTGTAACCCGAACACCTGGGTTGTGTCTGTGCGTGTATTATGGGTCTCTGTCAGAGTGGCACAATACGTGAACAAGACCCCCCGTGACCCAGTGTCTTGTGCGTCTGCGCCATGAGCCAGAGCTGCTTTGCCCTGAATAATTAACCAATGATCACAGCCCAGTTCTCACTTGCCACGTCTTGATGTAACTTATAAATCGGAAAGTATTGCTCTGTTGAAGGTTAATAACTAGGGCATCTGGCTTGTTCCTCCTGCCGCTCCAACATCCCCCTACCCCAGCCAAACACCAACCAGTTGTTAATATGCAATTGATAATCGTCTAGTATTCCTGTCTATGCCAAGTTAATTTCTCCTCCTAAAAATAGTTTTTGTATCCTGTTCTCCTCCAGGTTACCTCCAGCTCACCAGGGCTACACCAGTTTGTGCAGGAAAGCAGTCTGCCTCACCGGTGATAGGGTGGAGCAGTACCTCGAGTGACCAGAATCAGGTAAGTATTTATCCTTTGGGAATTCACAGTTTTATTTGCTTCCCAGAAATTTTTCCTTTTATGTTTTCTTTTTCCCCCAGCTTCCTGCTTTGGGATCTTGTGATTTACCTGTCATATTCCCCGTGATTTTAATAAAAAAATAACCTCACAGTTAGTCAGCAAAGTCTGTGCCACTACTTATAGTCCGTTAGGTACTTAAGGTCCAACTCCCTTCTTCCTCTGGAAGCCAAGACCAGCCTTTTCCCACTGTCTTAATCGTGTTTTTTCTTTTTGGGTTGTTGGGTTTTTTGTTTGTTTTTGGTTGTTTTGTTTTGTTTTTTTTAATTAAGTAAACTGAAGTCCCAAAAGGAAGAACGCAACTAAAGACCTTTCCTGCTTGTCCAGCGTCTTGTGGTTAGTTCTTCCTTGCTTCTAGGTGCCAGGCTCTCAGGGTGCCGTGCTCTGCCAAGCTTTCTGTGGCATCTGAGCATGTCCAAGCTCCAAGACTGGTATCTGATCTTCGCCCCATTTCCAGGGTGAATCTGCAGAACTTTAGGAAAAAGTTTCCATGCTCTCCTGTTCCCTTTGTTCAGACAGACTTCCTGCCGGGGTAGATTCCTCCCCAGAAATAAGGAAGTGGCAATGCGGGGCACCAGTGGCACCGAATAACGCAGCAGCTGGAAAGATGTATTCCATCCACAGCGGCACTCCTTCCGTCACGCTCACTTCCGCCTGTGCCGCCGGTAAGTTTTCCCCAGGTTCTCCTCCTGTGAAGGAGGCACTGGGAGCCTCTTCACAGTCCCTTCCTGCCGGACTCCTACGACTACATCCTGACAGCACTGAAGTCGGTCGCAGGAGCCGGCAGCCCCAAGCACAGGCAGCAGCAGAACTGCTACCTCTGTACTGCAATGAGCTGTATCTACCTTCCAGTCTGTAACAAAATGCTCCTTGTTCCATGGGAAAGGCCTGAAGTTATCAAGTACTCAGCCACTTCTCTCATGCAAAAAGCGATGGTGTCCATGTATGGCTCTTTATGTGAGTGCATTTATCATTGATTCGTAGAAAATGAGTGTTGGAAGAGACCTGAGGAGGTCACATCTAGTTCAACCCCCTGCTCAGAGCAGGACCAGCCCCAACCATTTCATTGCTGAACAGGCTTTGTCTAGCCAGGTCTTGAAAACCTCCAAGGATGGAGCTTCCACCACCTCCCTGGGCAGCCTCTTCCAGTGCTTCACTGCCATCATAATGAGACAGTTTGTCTTACTATGCAACCTCAACTCCCCTTGCTGCAACTTGAGCTCATTGCTCCTTGTTCTGTCATGTGTCACCACTGAGGACAGTCCAGCTCCACCCTCTTTGGGACCACCCTGCAGGGAGCTGAAGGCTGCTGTTCAATCCTCCCTCAGTCTTCGTCTCTTCTCCAGACTAAATAAGCCCAGTGCCCCCAGCCTCTCCTCACACATCATGTGCTCCAGCCCCTGAAACATTTTTGCTGCCCGTGACTGGACTCTTGTCCAATGTGTGTGTGGCAGAAAGCCACCTTTGATTCTCCCCCAAAAACTCTGCTCTCTGACAATTTGAGTAGGATGGGCCTAGCAGAGGAGACACACCTTTACCCTATCTCTTTAGGTAACCTGAGCTGGATACATTCCTGAGGGAGGGGGAAAACCTGCTCCCTCTGCCTACGTGACTGGCATCACATACCTGGGTGAGGGGCTTCCTTCCTTGTGGGCTAGAGTCTGCCCGGCAACTAGTGATGCATTTCAAATTGGTTGGCTCACAGCCAACAGGTGCTGGCCTCCATTGGACCAGGTAAATGAGGTCACAAGGGCTATATAAGTTAAGGACTGCCCAGGAGGAGGGGGCAGCAGCCATGAGGCAGACTCAGAGACTGAGAAGAGCTGAACCATCTGAAACTTGCTTTCTCTCAAAACTCATGATGAAGGAACCGCCTGCCACCAGAGGGAATCTCCACTTGCCTCTGGATGATACTTGTGAGTAAGCTAACTGAGATCCAACTAGATATATAACTTGCAGTAACTCAGATGCGAGATCAAAGGCTACCCCAGCCATGGGAGTTTGCTCTATGGGATTTCTCTGATATTGCTCTACCCTGTACCCTAATCTAACCCTACCCTCTGTAACCAATAAAGTTCTCCTTTGTACCTGGCGTGGGAGACTTATTGGGAGTGGGTCTAGATTATGCCTTGGGGGTCCCCTTGGTTCGGCTGACTAAGGGAGACCACTACTTGTGCTTCTGACTGAGGGAAGCATCCCAGCTTCTTGAAGTGAATCAAGTACCCTTGAGGGCTACTAGGCCTGTGTTTCCCAGGGTGCGCAAGGCCTGAATCAGTCCAGAGCCCTGGGTGGTGGCAGCTCTACCCCCAGGCTAGTGGGTATGCTCCAGGGAAGGGGTGGGCCAGACGTGAAGCGCCTCAGGGAGGGCACTCGGAGCCTGGAAGGTGGTCGGGCGCAGTGAGGTGGGTGGCTCAATGAGGAGCGCCCCCTACTGGCCCACCACACGTGGTGGGTGGTGGGAGCGGTGGGATACGACAACCTGCTGTTTTGAAGGCATAATCTGGGGAAGGGAATAGAGTTACTGAAAACCCTTGAGCAAGCAATTTCTAATTTGGCATCGGGTCAACTGGACAGCGTAGATAGCTAGGCACTGAATGACGTCATTGCACAGCCACTGGCGGGAATATTTGAACACTCATGGCGCACGGGCCAGGTCCCAGAGGACTGGAAAAGAGCCAATGTGGTCCCCATTTTCAAGAAGGGGAGGAAGGAGGACCCGGGCAACTATAGGCCAGTCAGTCTCACCTCCATCCTTGACAAAGTCTTTGAAAAATTATCAAGTCTCACATTTGCGAGAGCCTGGCAGGAGAAATTATGCTGAGGGGAAACCAGCACGGGTTCGTGGCAGGCAGATCGTACCTGACTAATGTACTCTCTTTTTATGACCAGGTTACAAAACGCCTGGACGCAGGCGTAGGGGTGGATGTCATATACTTAGACTTCAGGAAGGCCTTCGATATGGTATCCCACCTCATACTGGTGAACAAGTTAAGAGGCTGTGACTTGGATGACTACACAGTCCGGTGGGTGGTGAATTGGCTAGTGGGTCGCACCCAGAGAGTCGTAGGATGTGGGCAGTGGGTCCCCGCAGGACTCGGTCCTTGGACCGATACTCTTCAATGTCTTCATCAGCGACTTGCACAAGGGAGTGAAGTGCACTTTGTCCAACTTTGCGAATGACACAAAACTGTGGGGAGAAGTGGACATGCCAGAGGGCAGGAAACAACTACAAGCAGACCTGGACAGGTTGGACAAGTGGGCAGAAAACAACAGAATGCAGTTCAACAAGGAGAAATGCAAAGTGCTGCACCTAGGGAGGAGAAATGTCCAGCACACCTACAGCCTAGGGAATGACCTGGTGGGTGGCACGGAAGCGAAAAGGGATCTTGGAGTCCTAGTGGACTCCAAGATGAACATGAGTCGGCAGTGTGACGAAGTCATCAGCAAAGCTAACTGCACTTTATTGTGCATCAGTAGATGCATGACGAACAGATCCAAGGAGGTGATACTTCTCCTCTATCGGGCGCTGATCAGACCGCAGTTGGAGTACTGCGTGCAATTCTGGGTGCCGCACTTCAAGAGAGATGCGGATAACCTGGAGAGGGTCCAGAGAAGGGCCACT
>NW_005843592.1:77330-79159 GCF_000455745.1 Alligator sinensis
AGACCAACCTCTCTTTCCTGCCTATGCAGGGGGTCGGACTCGATGACCTATTGAGGTCCCTTCCGACCCTAACATCTATGAATCTATGAATCTATGATGGCTGACAAGTATGACCACATGACAGTGGCTGACTTGAGACAGCTGGTGAAAGAGAGAGGCCATCCAGTGAGGAAGGAGCAAAAGAACGAAGACCCGATTAAGATCCTGTGTGATAATGATCAGTCCTCAACATCTCCTCCACGCCTCCAATCAGCAACCGCGGAGGGCTCCGACGGGCCACCCTCTGAGTGGGAGGTCCGGAAACTCCAGCTGCAGCTAGAAGCTGAGGAGCGAGAGCGCAAGTTCAAGCATGATCTAGAGCTGAAAAGGATGGAGCTGGAGGCCCAGCGACAGCATGAGAAGGAACAGGGCGAGTACAAGGCCAGAGAAGCCCAGCACGGCGTGAGGCAGAGGCCGAAGAGGCAAGGCTCAAGCATGAGCATGAGCTTGCAGTATTCTGCATGCAGGCAAATGCTAACACAGTGGGTGCCCAGCCAGCGCTAGATGCATCCCCCAGGCTGAACACCCCAATCTTCTCTCGCTACAAAGACGGGGATGATCCAGAAGTGTTCCTAAGCATCTTCGAAAACCAAGTGCGCCGATGGAAGTTGCCAAAGGAAGAGTTCATGAAACACATGGCTGCTCTGGTCGAGGACGACATGTCTGTGGTCCTGAACAGCCTGCCCTCGGATTCAGCTGATAACTACGATGCCTTTAAAAATGCCGTGTCTTCAAGGTTCAGGTTGGGACCAGATTATTTCCGGAAAAAATTCCAGAGTACCCTCCCACAACCTGGGAAGACAATGGCTGATTTTGCGGCCCTGGTGTGGGACAAACTCCTTAAATGGGCAGATGGAGCCAAGGCTGACAATTTAGAGAAGGCGCTACACCTCATGACGCTGGACCAATTTTATCACCACTGTCCGAGGGAGATTAAAACCATTTTGGGGTGGTTTTACTGGTTTTCATGGTGTCTTCTTTGTTCTGAGAATGGGGGCGGGGATGCGCAGGTCCCAGTCTGTCCTGCACTGGTGCAGGCTGGAGACCGACTGGCTAAGCAGCAGCTCCACACCAAAGAGCATCGTCGTCGGGCGGACAGCGGAGAATAAGTGAATAGGAGCCGACAGGGTGCCCTGTCTCCCAGCCCCGGGCATGGAGGGAACCACGGGGCTGGGTGCAGACCCTCCCCCTCTCCACTGGTCTCTGAGCAATAAAAACCTAGGATTGGGACTAGCCCAGGGATTGACACGACACCTCATTCGATGAGTGACAGAAAGGCTTTATTTACTACAAGTATTTAAAGTCAAGTCAACTGAGCCCAAACCAATCAAGGTCCAGTAATTAGCTATAAGGTGATGATTTCTCACCAAACAGGCGATGAAGCAGCGGTCTGTTTCTCTTCAACTTCTCGACTAAGTCGGGCACATCAGCAACTGGTGTCAGAGAGATTTCTCACTCCTGAAGCGCGCGCTGTTTGCTGTTTTACTGCCTTTTTCTCCCCTTAGTTTAGCATCTTCAAAGCATTCTTTTAGTTGTGCAAATCAAGAGAGTCCCAAGCAATAATTGACAGCAAAAACCTGCTCATCACTGTTATCAGAAGTTTCTAATTTGAATGAGTTACCTCCTTCGGCACCAAGAGGTGATCCAGTTTGGAACATATCAAGAAACTGATTAACAGCCAGGAAAAACGCACTGAATCAGGAGGAGACATCTATCACATACGGCGATAGGACGTATGTGGACGCGGAAGACGGCATGAGAACTGCATCCGAGAGACCAACTGGTGGCTT
>NW_005843592.1:82260-85612 GCF_000455745.1 Alligator sinensis
GCCGCACTTCAAGAGGGATGCGGATAACCTGGAGAGGGTCCAGAGAAGGGCCGCTCGTATGGTTAAGGGCCTACAGACCAAGCCCTACGAGGAGAGACTAGAGAAACTGGATCTATTCAGCCTCCGCAAGAGAAGCTTTAGTGGAGTCTGCTTGAAATTGTTCTGAATATAGCAAGATACGCTGGAAGAGATACTTCATTATTCCTTCTTAGATGGCCTAGCCATGACCTCGCATCCTCTTGCAATATGCAGTTAGCATTATTATTCTGCATTTCAACTTCTGTGAGTAGGCCCAAGCTTAGCATGAGTATCAGAGTCATCAGGTCAGGGCCCCTGACAGGCATTTATACACAGGACAGTTTTCACTATTTTAAGTCATCAATTAATACATGAGCCAGACTGTGTAGAGCACTTTTTAAGTGGCAGAAATTGCCTTAAAGCTGGTTGGATGCATTTTAAATGTAAGGTGAAATGTGGTAGTAGGTCTCAAAAAACCCTCTTTCACCTTAATTGTATGTGTATTAAATTGGGGTTTTCTAGGTGGTGGTTTCTAATTGCTCCCGGCAGGTGCATCTGGGTGGCTGTACAGCGAGCACCGGGTATCCGTTCACATCAGTTCTGCTCTGGGTGACTGAAAAATAAAAACCAAAGATAAAAACAGCAGGCCAGGTTCTTTGAGCAGATGTGATATCTTTTATCAGACGAGCTGAGTGGTTGGAAACAAGCTCTAGGCGAGCTCTGGGCGCAGTTGCTCCTGGCCGGGCAGAGGGAGTCAGGACAAGTCTCTGCTGGTCGGAGACGCCAAGGGGAGAGAAGCTGAAAGTGGGGCAGGATGTCGGTGGGGATGGAAATAGGTAGAAATTAGGAAGAGAAGAGGTGAGGGAGGGGGAGGCAGGCAGGGGAGGAAAAAGACAGCAGTGATGGACTGCAAGGATGGAAAGAAGTTATCAGTGAAAAAAAGAGTAAGTAGGGAGGAAAAGAGCAAAGAGGGGCGCAGAAAGAGTGACAGGAAGTCACGGAAAAGAAAATAAGAAGAAATTAGAAAAAACGAAAGTAAAACAGGGAAGAGGGGGAGGAAAGCAGGGGGACAAAGTCCTAAGGGGAACAGGACGGTGATAATAGTACAAGGTGGGAGAGACTCTCAAAGGAAAAGGAAAGGAGGAAATCAAGAAGACAAAAGGCAGAGCAATAGGGGAGGAGGGGAGAAAACGGGGGGGAAAAGGAGAATGTAAGAGGTGGGGTCAGGCAGGTGCCTGGTGATGAACCAGGCTGCAGGGGGCGGTCTGGGGAAGGCGACCAGGGCAGCTGCCCGGCAGACGACTGGCACGGGGTAAGGGGGAGCCTGGTTGTGCAGGCAGGGAACCGTGGTTGGTGTGTGGACGCAGAGGGGTTCAGTTGTGTTACATCAGAAGGCTTGCTCCAGGGTTACAGTCCCGCGGTGCTGTGGCCGGGGCTGGAAGGGGAGCGTGTGAGACCAGCGGGGACGCGGGAGTGGTGCCTGGCAGAGGCGGATGAAGGTGCGCTGGGGCCCTGGGCAGACACAACATTGGAGACCCCCTTCCCCCAGGGGAGCTGGGATGCCGGGGGGAGGGGCCCCGTCCCCTCCTGGTGCTGGCGGGCTGGGCGGGGGGTGGGGGGCACATGCCCGCCTCGTCTCCCTGCTCCCCAGCCCCCCTCCTCCGCTGTGGCCAAACATACACACACACAGACACGCACAGATGGGCGCACACTCTACTCTCACTCACTCTGCACATGGACACACAGGCACAAACACACTCTCCCTGCCGGGAACACAGACACGTGCACACACGGACACTTAAGACTCACACACACACACACACACACACACAGATGCATGCAGACAAACACAGACAGACCTGCGCACAGACACACAGATGGACACACACACACAAGTGCACAAATGCATGGACACACACAAACTGAGGCATACAGATGTACAGATGTGCACACATAGACACGCGGACACACAGAGGCAGATGCGTGCACGTGCATACACTCACAGATCCAGACAGATGCACCCTCAGACACGCAGACAGATTCGCTCAAAGACGCACATACAGAGATGCAGCCACACACATAGACATGCACACCGATGTGCGTGCACATACAAACACATGCACACAGAGGTGCACACAAACACATGCACACAGAGATGCGCACGCGCGCACACACACACACACGCACTCTCCCCTCACAGGACCTCCCCCTCTCCTGCAGGGGAACAAAACGGAGTCGAATCTCCATTATGTGTGAGCGAGCAGATCACGTACACAGCTTAAGCCATGAGGAAGTCAAAGGGCATGACCCCAAACTGCTAGGCTAAGCACAAACTGGAACAATTCTAGTTTAGTCAAAACAGGATACTAGTATAGGAAGAGTGTGGCTATTAATAGATTGGTGTATCTGTTACTGTGCATATGATGTCATACTTCCTATATCATACCTCCTACATAATCAAGTCGTGCGCGAAGTAGAACAACAGACAGTTTCCTCTCGGGGCAGTTGTCTGTTCAGAATGCTTTCTTTAATAAATCAAGTCTTTCGACTTCTGTTGTCGTTCGTCTGAGCCTCCGCCTAACGAACCCGGGGACTAGTTTTCCCCAACACCCCCACTCTGGATAACTGTGAGGCAGTGCCCTCCCCTCCGCCTGCCCACGTCTCCCTTCCCCCGCCTGGCCCTTGTTGCACTGACACACCCGCTAGCCTGGGGTCCCGCTGCCACCATCCAAGGCTCTGGACTCACTTCTGGCTCTGCGCACCTTGGAGAACACAGGCCTGATCGTCCAATGGGTCCTAGACCCAATACAGGCACTCGGGGCACTTCCCCAAGTCAGGGGCTGATTAGGAAGCCTCCCTTAGTCCACCGACCTAAGGGGCCTCCTTGGCATAATTTAGACCCACCCCTCAATAAGTCTCCCACACCGGTCACAAGGAGAACGTTATTGATCACAGGGGGTAGGGCGGGAACAGGGTAAAAGGTAGAGCAGTATCATAGGAATATCATAGGAATATCAGAGGGCTCCCTGCTCCCCAGCCCCACTCCTCCGCTGTGGCCAAACATACACACACACACACACGCACAGACACGCACAGACGGGCGCACACTCTACTCTCACTCACTCTGCACATGGACACACAGGCACAAACACACTCTCCCTGCCGGGAACACAGACACGTGCACACACAGACACCTAAGACTCACATGCGCACACACACATAGATGCATGCAGACAAACACAGACAGACCTGTGCACAGACACACAGATGGACACACACACAGAAGTGCACAAATGCATGGACACACACACAAACTGAGGCATACAGATGTACA
>NW_005843593.1:0-5185 GCF_000455745.1 Alligator sinensis
TGCTTCTTTTTCTAGTTTCAATGATTTCTGAGTTAAAACAGCAGTGTTCTTCAGTACCTCTTGTGTTTTTTGCCTCAAAGAAACACTCTCACATTAAGGAATATGCATGTTATGTAGAAAATATTAAGCTATTAAATCTATGAGAATATTATATTGAAAATATTTCCATCCATACAGGCTCTGAATTATACCTACAGCAATACAGAGGGCAAAACTCCTCTTGGGTCATTTGATGAGGACTTTAACTCTGGCTTTGATTATGCCCTTTGGGTGCGCCTACACGTCACTTTATGGCAATGTTGCTACAGTGCTGTGCTTTAGTACTTCCTTTTGGAAGTACTAAAGCATGGTGCAGTAACTGCCCCTACTCTGCCGTGTGCATGGCACATGGTTAGGTTTCGCTGCTATGTTGCTGTAACAGTGCACTACAACAGGGAAGAGCTCCGCCACAGCAACATAGCTGCCTATCACATGTAGACTCATGTGATCACTATGTCACTGCATAGGGTGACATGTAGCTGCACTCCTTGATGTTAAATAGCTATGGGAGGGAGATTTTCAAAGGAAACTCAGTGAAGATTGCTTTTCAGATAGTTCCCCATATTCTCTGTGGAGGGATCAAAGTTTGTTTCTTATAGAAAAGGGTGTAAGGCAGGGGCGGGCAATTATTTTGTGTGGAGGGCCGCTTACTGAGTTTTGGTAAAAACCATCGAGGGCCACATGGCAGGCAACCAGGGGCAGATAAATATTAATTTTCTAAATTTTTAGGGATCCCGCGGGCCAGGTAGAATGGCCTGGCAGGCCACATTTGGTCCATGGGCCTCGTTTTGCCCACCCCTGGTGTGTAAGATCTAGTCACAAATATGATGAATGAAGGAAAAACTAGGGCCATTTGTATGCAGTTCTGACTTCACCAGAGTTGTGCTAACAGGGGTTCCTTGGTCACAGTGGGCCCAATATAAAAATACCATTTTCCATGGAATTCCACCCCATCCAATAATAAATCTACTCCCTCATTGCAAACCATAGTAACACATACAGGAAGCTCTGATGGGTCCATATAGCCCTAATGGATCTCTTGAAACAAAGCTTTTTGCTTTTCTTTCCTTATCCCTAATGGAACATTTTGATTAAAATTTCAGAAAATGAACCTTGGTGTTCTTCATCCTTCAGGGCTCCCTCCCATAAGAAAATCTACCTAATGTCGTTACTGTTATTAACCCTTGGGGGAAAATTCCCAAAAGAATCTAGAAACATTAATCTGCAATTTACTGACAAGTATGGTTTTGGCTAATGTGAACAAGCCCAGTATACTTTTTCCTCCCCACAAACTGATGACAGTGTCATGGATACATCTGTAAGGCCCAATCAGAAAGTGACTGAAAAGGAGCAGGCTCTGAAAACATAAAGTTGCATTTTAGTTTGTTCATTCACTAATCTCATTTTCTCTGCAATGGCAATGTAAATTAATTGATTGGAAAAGTTCTTATCTTTATAGAAATGGCAACATATAGTACAGATACACAGAACAGTACCAGCAATGGTATGAAAAACAAATAGAAATTAGAACAGCAAAAAAATCCATCCCAAATGTGTTATACTCTGACAACCCTTTATGCTGAACCTAAGACAAAGCTGATTCCAATCCAAGCATGGCTTGCAGAGATAAACAATGTCCTTAGTTGAAATCCTGTTTTTGCCACTGTTATACCCCATTTTCCTAAATGAAGAAAATAAGTTATACTAACCAGTCCAACAGAAAGAAAGAAGAAAAATGAGTTAATGTTTGTGCAGTGCTTTGATTTTGCAATGCAGAACATACTTTACTGCTATTGATATGGTAATACTGGTACCTAGCATATCCAAAAGAGCAGCTTCTTTCAATTTAAACTGTTCAGAATGTTTCAAAACTCTATTTTCAATTTCTTCAAGATCCTTTTTTTTCATATAGTATTCTTGTGAAAGAGCTGTTTCTGAATATTTTTCTTGGTGTTGCTTCAAAATGTTGTTATATTGGATAATGTAATCCTGATACATTTTCCTGTTCAACAACAAAGTGCAATAACATTTTGACATTAAATATGCCTTTCAGTAATATACTTTAAATCATTTAACTTTTCACATAAAATTATCAATCTTTAAAGAGAAAAGTTAATTACTGTTAAAAGAATCAACTCAATTAGATAAGATATTTTGCTGGAGAAAGTCAGATTATTAGTACAACCTTATTTGGCTGTAATTCCCTTTTGAATCTTTTCACAGAATGATACATAAAATAAAGTTAGCAGTTGTGAGATGACATTGCTCTCTAAGAGATACAGAGTATACTCCATTGAATATAAAAGTTTGTGCAGTGTGATAGTGTGTCTCCTTGTATGGCCATATTGTCTGATGATGTAAATTGGCAAGGCTGTATTGATTTCAGTGAGTTGTCCCAATGTCCTGCATAACTGCTGTCTAACTGATAGTTCTCCATTTTGTATTTTGTGCAGTAGGTTCTTCCTACCTAAGCACAGTACTTCACTTGTGTCCTTATTGACCTACACCTTATTTCAAACCATTTCTTCAATTTGTCAAGAGCATTTTGAATTCTAAACCTGTCACAGAATCATAGAAAATTAGGGTTGGAAGGGACCTCAGGAGATCGTCTAGTCCAACCCGCCACTCAAAGCAGAACTATCTCCAGTTAAATCATTCCAGCCCAGGCTTTGTCTAACCGGGTCTTAAAAACCTCTAAGGATGGAGATTTCACCACCGCTCTGGGTAATCTGTTCCAGTGCTTTACTACCTTCACTGAGAGAGTTTTTCCTAGTATCTAACCTAAACTTCCCTTGCTGCAACTTGAGCCCATTGCTCCTTGCTCTGTATCTGCCACCATTGAGACCAGTCCAGCTCCATCTCACTGAACCGCACTTCAGCAGTTGAAGACTGCTATCAAATCCCCTCTCAGTCTTCTCTTCTCCAGACTAAATAAACCCAGCTCCCTTGATCTCTCCTCATAAGCTGGGGCTCTGGTTTTCTTTGTTTAAAAATTCCAAATGATCTGATAAAAATGCAAATTCTATGATTTTAAAACCCCCAAATATGGGTTTTCTGCAATTAAAATGAAACACCACTATATCCTCCTTGATTAATGTCATAGTTAGGTTCTTGAAAAATGCGACTTTAAGCAAAACGATGTTAAGTGAATCCAATTTCCCCATAAGAATTAATGTAAATGGGGGAGTTAGGGAAACTTTTTTCCCCAGTCAACAGACATTACGTACCCGGGTCCGCATCCCCCTGCCCCCAATCCCCCGTGCTGCGGCCTCAGGCAGGGCAGCTTCCCACTGCCGCACACACTTCTGGGGGGCAGAGGGGACCCTTGCACCCCAGATCTGTGCATAGGGCAGGTGTAGGCTGCGAGCATGGGCTCCCTTCCTGCTTCCCTGCCCCAGGACCTCCACAGCCCTGCAGGCATGACCCAGCGCGGCTGGGGACAGTGGGACCACGCGGAGATCTCCTCGCCGCTGCGAGCTGTCCCCCTCACCCCACACTGCCCTGGTGATGTGCCCCTTGCACCTACCACTGCTCTGACGGGCACAGTCCTGCGCCACTGCCCTCACTGCAGCCCTGCGTGCAGGAGATGCATCACCAGGGCAGCGTGGGCAAGCAGCGGCAAGGAGATCCCTGCACAGCTCCTCTGATCTCTGCCACACTGGGTCACGGGGGAGGGAAGCAGGGTGGCAAGGAACAACAGGCCTGCACTGAGAAGCTGCTCTCCACTGTTCCCTGTCACCCTGCTTCCCTCCCCTGTAACTTGGCACAACAGGGAGCAAAGCAGCCGCAGAGATCTATTTACCGCTGCTTGTCCTGCTCTGCCCTGGAGTGTACTTACACAGATTCAAATGTAAATTTGATACCTGCATCATGTACACCCATTTGAAATCTGCATGATGCAGGTATCAAATTTACACCCAATTAGTTACTGTGCAGTAATGCACGTGTAGATTCATTACTGCGCAGTAACCCAGACGGCCTCCCTGATGGGTCTTCCCAGTCACTAGAGAGCTGGCCTGAGCCCAGCCCTAGGTCTCCTGGCTGGCTGCCTCTCCTGGCTTCAACTTGAGACTAAAGTTAGTCCCAAGTGTTAGCAGCCATGTGGCCGGAGGCTGGAGCTCCACCTGTGGCCACATAGGCACATCTAGGCTGCTCTAACCTGGGACTAAATTTAGTTCCAGGTCATCTGCACGTGTAGACGCTGGCATATTCCTGCTTACCGCACAGTAATTTACTGCACGGCAAATTTAAGCTGGTGTAAATGCATGTTTAGACACGCCCATTGGGTACTTCAGCCTTTTCCACATTTCTCACATGGTTGCCTCCCCCATTCAGTAAGTGATCCACACTTTCCCTGATCTACCTGCTGGCATACTCATAGAAACACTTTGAGAAGATCATCAAGGAGCACATCTGTGATGGGCCGGCATCGGGGATGATGCTCAAGGGCAACCAGCATGGTTTCATTAGGGGCAGATCATGTCACACCAACCTGATTGCCTTTTACGATCAGGTCACAAAAGCATTGGATGCAGGTGTCGCCGTGGATGTAGTCTTTCTGGACTTCAGCAAGGACTTTGACACTGTTGACCACCCCATCCTCATTAAAAAACTAGGTGACTGTGGCATCGATGCCTACACGGTCAGATGGATTGCAAATTGGCTGAAGGGTCATACTCAGAGGGTGGTGGTGGACGGGTCATATTCGACCTGGGGGGAAGTGGGCAGCGGAGTCCCCCAGGGATCGGTCCTTGGGCCCGTGCTGTTCAATTTCTTTATCAGCAATTTGGACGATGGGGTGAAAAATCATCCTGTTTAAATTTGCTGATGATACCAAAATTTGGGGTGAGGTGGTCACACTAGTAGGGAGGGAAAGACTGCAGCAAGACCTGGATAGGTTGCAGGGGTGGGCTAACAAAAACAGGATGTGTTTCAATACTGACAAGTGCAGGGTGCTGCACTTGGGCAGTAGTAACCGGCAGCACACTTATAAGATGGGAAACTCTCTTCTTGAGAGCATGGAGGCAGAAAGGGATCTTGGAGTCATCATTGATTCCAAGATGAACATGGGCCAACAATGCGAGGTCACGGTCGGCAGGGCTAACCGGACCTTATCGTGTATCCACAGGTGCATCTCAAGTAGAGC
>NW_005843593.1:5535-7968 GCF_000455745.1 Alligator sinensis
TGGCTCGATGCCTACCTGGCTGGGGTCATTTGAGCCCAGTTTTCTTCCTGCCCAGGCAGGGGGTCGGACCTGAAGATCTACAAGGTCCCTTCCGACCCGACTTCTATGATTCTATGATTCTATGATAGAAACTCTTCTTATTACCCTTCATGTCCTTTGCTAGCTGCAACTCAAATTGCACTTTGGCCTTCCTGATTTCATCCCTGCATGTCTGAGCAATACTCTTATACTACTCCCTAGTTGTTTGTCCAAGTTTCAACTTCTTGTAAGTTTCCTTTTTGTGTTTATCTCATTGAAGAGTTCCTTGCTAAGCCAAGCTGGTCTTCTGCCATACTTGATAGTCTTCCTGCGCATCAGGATGGTTCATTCCTGTGCCCTCACTAAGGTTTCTTTAAAATACAACCTGGACTCCTTTCCCCCTCAGATTGGCCTTCCAGGGAATCCTGTCCATCAGTTCCCTGAGCGAATTTAAGTCTGCTTTTCTGAAGTCCAAGGTCCTTACTCTGCTGCTCTCCTTCCTTCCTTTCTTCAGGATCTGGAAATCAATCATCTCATGGTCACTGCTGCCCAAGTTACCATCTATTTCAATATTCTCCACCAATTCTTCCATTTGTGAGTAGCAGATCAAGAAGAGCATGGCCCCTCATTGGCTTTCCAACATTATCACCAGAAAGTTCTCCCCAACACTTTCCAAAAACTTCCTGAATTGCCTGTGTACCACTCTATTGCCCTCCCAGCAGATGTTAGGGTGACTGAAGTCCCCCTTGAGAACCGGGGCTTGTGATCAGGAAACTTATGCTAGCTGTTGAAGAAAGCGTTATCCTCCTCATCCTCCTAGTCTGGTGGGTGGTCTATAGTGGACACCCACCATGGCATTACCCTTGTTGCTCTCCGCTTTGACTCTAACTCAGAGACTTTCAACAGGCCTGTCTCCAGTTTCTTACTGGAGCTCTGAGTAATCATGTAGCTCTTTTATATAAGGTGCAACTCCTCCTCCTCTTCTCCCCTGCCTGTCCTTCCTGAACAGTTTGTACCCATCCATGACAGCGCTCCACTCATGTGAGTTCCCACCAGGTCTCTGTTATTCCAATCACGTCATAGTTCTGTATCTGTGTGAGGACTTCAAATTCTTCCTGCTTGTTTCCCAGGCTCCGTGCATTTGTGTACGGACACTTGAGATAACTAACTGGTTGCCCTAACATTCAGCAAGAATGAGAAAGCCCTCCTGCTTGTCCTTCCTCCAGGTCACCCACTTCCCCACTAACCTCAGGTCTTTGGTCTCTATCCCCCAGCAAACCTAATTTAAAGCCCTCCTCACTAAGTTAGCAAGCCTGTCTGTGAAGATGCTCATCCCTCACTTCATCAGGTGGATCATGTCTTTTCCTAGAAACTCTTCTTCTTGGAACAACATCCAGTGGTCAAAAAAGCCAAAGCCCAGCTGGTGAGCCCATCTGCTCAGCCATGCATTGATCTACAGGATGGATCTGGTCCTGCCCAGGCCCTTCCTCTTGACTGGAAGGATCAAGGAGAATGACACCTGTGCCCCCATCCCATTCACCCTTGCACCCAGAACCATGTGGTCACTTTTGATCTGCTTAGGGTCACCCCTAACGGTATCATTGGTGTCCACATGAATGAATAACATAGGGTAGGACTGTGCAAAGCTTCGGTTGCTGATTTGAATTGATGGAGATTCAGCCTGACTTGGTGGCCAAATCTCCAAATCTGAATCAAATCAGGAGACCCTTTAATCTCTCTGAATCAAATCGGAACCCTCTGAATCAATTCGGAGAGATTTGGAAAGATTTAATGATTCGGCCATAGTCAAAGATGGATGAGTGCCTGGCTAGCTCAGTTGGTAGAGCATGGGACTCTTAATCCTAGGGTCGTGGGTTTGAGCCCCATGTTGGGCGTGTAGGTTTTGATCACCTGATGGTGGACTACAGTGCTCTGGGTGGGATCACCTGATGGTGGAGTCAGGTGACCCCCTGGGGGTCTTCAATTGAAAGCTGATTTCAGTGAACTCAGGTAATTAGTCAAGGATGCACTGCAGAGTAGGAGTTTTGAAGTGATGGGAGCCCAAGAAGGGTGGCTGTGCCTTAAGGAAATGATCCTTCAGGCACAAAGTGGGATGATCCCGATGCGAGGAAAAAGAGGGAAAGGGGTCAGGAGGCTTCCTTGGCTGACCAGAGAAATTCAGGGCAGCCTAAGGGCCAAAAGGGGAGCACACAAAAAGTGGAAACAGGGAGAGATCACCAAAGACAAATATACCTCCTCTGCTCGCGCTTATAGGGAGGCAGTTAGACGGGCCAAAGCTACCATGGAGCTGAGGATGGCATCCCAAGTAAAGGACAACAAGAAATTGTTTTTTAGATATATAGGGAGTAAAAGGAAGGCCCAGGGAGGAATAGGACCCCTACTAAATGGGCAGAA
>NW_005843593.1:9448-10969 GCF_000455745.1 Alligator sinensis
TCTTTCCTGCCTATGTAGGGGGTTGGACTCGATGATCTATTGAGGTCCCTTCCGACCCTGACATCTATGAATCTATGAATCTATGAGTCTTGGTAATTCTTCTGTGACATCTTGGATCTGGGCTCTGGGCAAGCATCAGACCTCCTGAGACAACAAGTCAGGCCAGCAGATAGATGGCTCCATCCCCCACAGAAGACAATCTTTAACCACCTCCACCCATTGTTTCCTTTTCGTGACAGTGGTCTCAATCCTCCCAACCTTGGGGAGGCCTGGCCTCTTCCACCAACAGAATGTGTTCCTCCTCCTCCTCTGTTGCTAGGGCTCCATACCTTTTCTCCAGGCAAACCACTGCAGGTGGGGATAAAGACTTCTACTTGTTGCAGGATGTCACAAGCTTCCAGATACTACCTTTCTGAGAGTCCATGTCCTCCTCCTCTAGCACTGTCTTGGCAGTTCTGCCTCTGCAGTCCTAGGGGTTTTCTCCAGCATTGAATCAAACCCTTATGTTGGAGGATGCTTCAGACCCTTGCTACTTCCTCCTGGATCTCTTGCCTACTCCCTGAGGGACACCACCAGGAGGCACCACTCACATTGCAGGCATGCCTCGCCCCCCCCGTGGCTGTCACTCGAAAGAAACTGTAAGGAAACTGTAAGTCATAGTCTCCACAGCACCAATCCAGGACATAGGTGGAAGCCTTGACAGTGTGTGGTCATGCCTGGACAGAAACCTCACAGGCGCAAGCGGAGGAAGAACTCACAGAGGCAGTAGCTCTGGCATTGTGACATCCTCCAACCACCTCTCTAGGTCTTTTAAATCTCTCTCTTCCTTCCCCTCTCTCTAACCAGACCTTCCCTAGAAAACTCCCCTGTAAACTGGCATGTCTGCTACTCCTTTTTCCTGAAAGGTTAATTGTTCCCTGCTAACCTGCTTCTTCTCACCAAGCTGATAGTGAAGGAAGCTGAGAGAGAGACTTTCCAGGTAAACTCCCTAATAGACTCCCCACTCGCTCTGGTCTCTAGTTATACAAGAGGCTTAAGTACTGGTCTAACTTCTGAGGTTTAGCCACTTGTGATAAATATTAGGGCTGTGCAAAGCTTCAGTTGCTGATTTGATTCAGTGGAGTTTCAGCCTGATTCGGCAGCCAAATCTCCGAATCCGAATCAAATCAGGAGACCCTTTAATCTCTCTGAATTGAATCAGAACCCTCTGAATTGATTCAGACAGATTCAGAAAGATTTGATGATTCGGCCATAGACACAGCTTTAAATGTTTTTCTACATACCTCAAGGTACCAGGCGGCTCGTGAACGCTGAGATGCTGGGGCAGATGGAGCATCCCATGGGAGTGCAGGAGGGTCCCCAGTGCACTCAGCAGCGGACCCGGAAGTCGACCAGAAGGACTTCTGGTCCACTTCTGGGTCCACTGGGGAGTTCATAGATTCATAGATTCATAGATGCTAGGGTCGGAAGGGACCTCAATAGATCATCGAGTCCAACCCCCTGCATAGTCAGGAAAGAGGG
>NW_005843593.1:12174-28000 GCF_000455745.1 Alligator sinensis
TTCGTCATGCATCTGCTGATGCACGATAAAGTGCCATTAGCTTTTCTGATGGCTTCGTCACACTGACGACTCATGTTCATCTTGGAGTCCACTAGGACTCCAAGATCCCTTTCCGCTTCCGTGCCACCAAGCAGGTCATTTCCTAGGCAGTAGGTATGCTGGACATTTTTCCTCCCTAGGTGCAGTACTTTGCATTTCTCCTTGTTGAATTGTGTTCTGTTGTTTTCTGCCCATTTGTCCAACCTGTCCAGGTCTGCTTGTAGTTGTTCCCTGCCCTCTGGCGTGTCTACAAGTGTGTGGGGGACCTCTCCCCCTCCCCCAGCTCAGCGACTGGTGCCTCCTGGGTCTTGGGGGGGGCACCCAGGGTCCCCCTGTGGCCAATTGCTGAGCCAGTACTTCTGGTCCACTTCTGGGTTTGCTGCCAAGCACACAGGGGGCCCCCTGTGCTCCTGTGGGATGCTCCATCTGCCCCACCATGGCAGCTTTCATGAACCTCACCTGTTACCTCAAGGCATGTAGAAAAAACATTTAAAGCTGTGTCTATGGACGAATCACTGATTCTCTGAATCAGCATCAAATCTTCAGATTCGGATTCAGCCAAATTGAATTGGGACAGTGATCCAAAACAACTAATTGAATCACTGTCCCTGATTTGGGCCGAATCCGAATTGAATACTTCCCATTTTGCACACCCCTAATAAATACACATAGGGTAGTTAAGGAAAAAGCTTACCTTAAAGTCTCCCCTTCAAAGAGGGGGGCAGCAAATTGACCTGTAAACTGAATTGCAAACTTCCTTCAAGTGACTCGTAAAGCTCCTCCAGCTTGGTCTCACTTGCAGATGTAATACCTTCTATTCCATTATTCACATAATTGAAAATATTAAACAGTACTAGACCCAGGGCAGATGCCCTCCAGAATCACACATGCACCCTTTCAATTTGAGAGAGAGCCATGGATTATTAACTACCCGTGGAGTGTGGTTTTTCAACTAGTTGTGTACCCACCTTGTAGTAGTTTCCTCTAGACCATTTTTCACTAGCTTATTTAAGAAAATATAATGTGAAACAGTGTCAAAAGCCTAACTAAAATCAAGATATATATCTATTGTTTCTATCCTAACCACAAGGCTTCTTAATCTGCCATAGAAGGAAATTAGGTTGGGGTAACATGTTTTGACAAAACCATGTTGGTTGTTACTTATCACCTTATTTTTTAGGTGTTTGCAAATGGATAGTTTCCTTCAGGAACTTTCTGGGAATTAAAGTTAAGACTGATTGGTCTACCATTTCCTGGG
This sequence comes from Alligator sinensis, assembly GCF_000455745.1. Taxonomy (NCBI): domain Eukaryota; kingdom Metazoa; phylum Chordata; order Crocodylia; family Alligatoridae; genus Alligator; species Alligator sinensis. The sequence goes on from NW_005843593.1 coordinate 13,472, forward strand.
TTCTCCTTTTTTTGTTGCCCTTTGTAAGGTGGACATGATTTTTGCCCTTTTCCAATCTTCTACAAACTCATAGTCCTTCATGATTCACAAAGATAATCACAAAGGGCCATGAACGATGCATGCCCCTGAAGGCTAGTGGGGCACAGAGCCTGCCCGCAGATGGCGGTGGCAGTGGGGGTGTGGCAGCAGCAAGTGGGGAGCTCCCGCAGGCAGCTGCAGCTGTGTCGGCAGCGAGGGGGTAAGGGGGTGGTAAGTGCTGACTAGTGGTCGGTGTCCACCCACAGATGCCGCTGGCAGTGTTGGCAGCAAGGGGGAAGAGGGGTGGCAAGTGGCGACTGCCCACAGGTGCTGCCGGCAGCACTGGCGGTGCTTCTCTCAGGGGATGCATCGCCAATCTCAGGGGACGCACGTGCACCTGTGTGCACTCCCTATGCATCGCCAATGCTGAGGGCACTTTTACATGTGCTCTGGAAGTAAGGAGGGGGCCTTTAATTAGAGTGGCTTTGAGAACCACTCTAATTAAAGCACCACAGCATCTCATGCATTAGTGTCCCTGTGCTTCAAAATGGTGGTGGGGGCGCTTGAACTAAAGCTTGTCGAACAAGCTTTAATTTAAGTGCCCCCATCACCATTTTGAAGTGTGAGGACACTAATACACGAGACACGGAGGTTGGCTGGAGTGCAGTAATTATCATGTTCCACCAGATTCAATTAATTGCGTCTGCTCTGATGCGCTGTAATTACAGTACATTGGAGCAGCCCTGCAGCATGTCTACAGGCACCCAAACAGCTGTGAGAGTGCCTTAGCCAGTTCCTTGTGTATCCTAGGGTGACACTGATCAAAACCCAGTTGATTTGGAAACACTGAATTTTTCTGAGTAGTCCATAACATGTCCCTGTCACAACCCAAAGGGTGTGATTCTTGTTTGTGTGCGCTTCAGCACTGCTAAATTGTCCCCGCTAAATTGCAGCTTCCTTGCACGGTGGAGTTTTCTGCTGCAAAAGAGAACCCCGGTGCAAGGGAGAATTTCCTGCCAATTTGAAGCTTTCTTTGCAGGGTGCATTTCTTTGTTGCAGCACAGAAATGCTCGTTGCAAAGAGTTCCCGCCATTTGTATGCTAATTCGAGTCCCATTATTGGCCAGTTCTAAATTATTCACACGTGGCAGCTAGTGATTGGCTTGCTAGCCGTATAAAAAGCTTGAGTGGTTTCCGCCCAAGTTGGAGGACTCCACGAACAAGGGAGGAGGAGACTTCACGCTGTGTGAAGATCTCTAAGCGCTGCGGATCCTTACGGACCCAGCACATTTCAAGCAGGCAACGGAGGTCTGATCAACCTCTAGCCTCTCCCCGTTGCCGAGCGCAGTCCGGACGTATCCCTTCCCGTGCACAAGAGAACCGAACCCACAGAGCCTAGCAAACTTTGTGTGAGCGAGTGAACAGAAGAACCCACGGAGTCTAGCAAACTTTGTGTGAGCCCTTATGACCGGCCTCAGAGCTCTTCTACCCGGGTTCGAGTCCTGCAGGTTTATTTTTCCCGTCGCCGAAACCCATTGCGACGTACCCTTGTATTTTATATCTTCCCGTCGCCGGAACCCTTTGCGACGTACCCTCGAGCCCTGCAGGTTCGAGTTTTGTTTTCTTTTCTGTCTGTAACCGCAACTCAAGCAAGCTTTCCAGCCTGTACCACTGCCATCTCGGTGTAAGCAAACAATCTTTAAAACTACCGCTACGCGTTTGTGCCTAATTCCAGCTTGACGGCCTTCCCTCTCTGACCCGGCGTGCCCGGGCTGCTGGCCACAGCCCGCGTGCAGCACGGAAAAGGGCTTGGGTCGCTCCCGGCCCGCACAGTCCCTTTCCTGTTCTAGCCTCAATTCTTATTCCCTTGTCACTAATGATTTGCTCTAAAAAAAAATTCACCCCAAATTCCTAAAACAAGACTCTGATGTACCAATGCTTTAAAGGTTTTCCTCTGGTAAATGCTGAGTACTCTGGATCAAATTCAGACAATCCCTAAACATATGAGTTAGTTCCATTAACAGAATGGGACACAATGCTTCTAGTTAAACAAGCATTTATTTACATAGCTGGAGAAGAACCAGAGTGCTCAAAACCTAGCGGGAATAATCACCAAATCAATCTTATGCTGATATAATTCTATTGAAATAATCTATCTGAGTGTATATCCCCAAACTGATACTATTTATTTTATTAATTAAAAGGCGAAATTAAATAAATGTTCATTACATTTCCTAAATTTAAACCAGCAATGCTAGGAAATACTTTTGTAGACATTACTTCAATCGACACAATAGAGGAAATATGTCATTTGAAGCAATTAAGGGGAAAAAAACTCTTCAAATTGATCAATACCGCCTTTGGAAAACAGACCAAAGAAAAGCAGTTTGCACAGAAAAGTATTCACAAAGTGTTAAATCAATAAAAGTAAACATGTTACAAAAGACTTGTCTTTGGACTGTTTCCTCGTTGATGCAAATTATTTATAGGATAGCTTGCTAATGCCAAATTGTATTTTTAGCCCTCTTGGTGCATATATAGACTACTGCCAATAATTCTGCTGAGCACAAACCTAGCCCTACTAACAATTTCCATTTCAAAAGTAGTATCTTTTTAGGCAGTTGAATAATAAAAAAATGAAAACATTTTTCATGCTAGGAACTAATTGTAGTTAATACAAGGAGAGGGTCCAGTTGAAGTTTATATTCAGAAAAACAAAGGTGGGAACAGAAGTAACTTTTCAAATGTTTCCAAGTGTAAAAGGTTTCCAAACATTTCAGCTCAGACGTACACACAGGCCCTGTTGCATCCCCCTAGCTATAAAACTACACAATCGCCATGGCTGCATCTCTTGGCTCTTATGAGCCAGCTCCAGAAGGAGAGGTGGAGAGGGGAACTTGATAAACAAACCTGTAGCTTGGTGATTAGAATACTCTGTTAAATGGTCAGAGAAAAGTAGATTCAAACTCTCTTTGGGTAAGAGGTGCCTAGAACCTAGATTTCCCACTTTCTATATGAATAGTCTGACCACCAGGCTACTAAGCTAAATGATAGAAGTCTCCTCCACCTCCAGCATCTAACACCCACTAGTCACAGATTTCTTTCTGGCTACAATTTCAGACCTTATGCATGTATAGATGTATGTGTATACAGAGTACAGCCTAATTCTCATGTTCAGTAGCTACATGGATGCTTGTGTGTACACACTGTGTACGGAACAACAGCAAAAGCTGCATAAGTGCCAAAATAGCAGTTATGTGATTAGGTGATTGCCATTTGGGTGAATAAGGTGAGCAGGATTCTGCCCTTCATTTGGGAGGGTTTTCAGAGCAAGTCCCAGAAGAATGCACACAGCACTATGCTAATACAGCTACAGTCACTGTGCTACCATTCTGGAGGTACCGCATATTAGCATAACACTGTCTAAAACAATGGGAATGTTAGGGAGAAGCAGAGAAGGGGGTTCATTAACACTTGACCCCCAAATCCCTCCCCTCTATCTGTTTTTGAACAAGACCAGGATCAAGATTTATCATGAATTGTGTAAAATACACAATAATATTTTTCAGTTGTAAAGTATGTTTCACCTCTAACTGCTTTATAAATTAGGTAACAACGCCATACCACTTGAAATGCAGCTATCTCATGATGTAAGGCAACATCAAGGCAGCATATGGCAATAGGGGAGAAGGGTTATTATTATTATTTTTTTTTTTTGCAAGAATACTAGGATAAACCACTGCTCCTACTAAAAGGGCCAAAGATTCTTGATCATCAAATCCGGAAAAGCAAAACTTCAGTTTTAAATTAAGGTCACACCAGAAATGCCAACATCTTTAAATTATCTGGGACTCAACTTCTTTTTGATTGGAAAAATCATTTCATAATTAAGTTTCAAACCTGTGAATCCAGAGGACCTCATATAAAACTCATTTCCTAAGAGGAGATCATTAAGCCTGGTACACAGATGGTCTTGAATTTAAATTGGAAACAAATTCAGAATTAACTGAATGTCTAAACACTCCTCACCAGATTTGCAGAATGCTGTTTAGAAAACATTACCCTTAGTTAATGCAAACAGTGCCGCTAAATATAGAGGAAACTGCAACTGAGCAACAGAAGATTTGCCACCATGCAAATAATGATTCCCTACAAATTATTTTTAAAAATATATATGAATCAGATAAAAAAGAAAGTGGTTGGATGACTGGGGATGCTAGACTGCAAACTGCTGAAAATAATGGCAGGACACTAAATTATCTTTGTCTCTTTCAGAGATGAGATTTCCCCCATACTACCAGCCAAATAAATCTATGTATGAAAATATATCCCTGGTAGTCTTGGGGAACTGACATAGTTTTTAATAATCCTTATGAATAATCCAAATCTCAGGCTCACTTATTTAAAGGTTTACTATTTTGAGCACAATAGTGCTTCCATCAAAGTCAACAGCAAAAATTCTCATTCCATTTCTATGAGAATAGGATTAGGCATGCAGAATACCTTACTATTAAATCAAAACAATTCCTTTTTCCTACTTCATATCACTCACTTTCAGATTGTTTTTTCAGTTGCAAAGTTACTTCTATTCCATTATTACTTGAGGCACTACCTTAAAAATATGTAACATTTTCAGAACCTTCACATTATATGCCTAATTAAATACAAAGCAATCTACCTATCTTTTAAATAAAATGTTCTCCATGTATAGCAATATGTGCTGAATGCCCCCAACAGCCAGGCTAAAAGGAGCATTCAGCACATTATATTTACATGTTGTTATTTTATTTTTAATGTATGATTTTCATACTTAGAATTAGCTGAATGCCCTCCTTGCTGCTGTGAAGCAATCAGCACAGGATTCACTGTAAATGGACTGTAGTTTACAAAACATTCAAAGACCACTTTTAGAAAAAAAATAAATTTATTATTTTATGATTTACGTTTTTCATTCTTATAATTTGTCTCAGACAAATAAATTAAATCAAATCCATTTTTATTGGAATGGTAACTACTCAGCAAAAGAAGCAATTTAAAAGTAATGCTTCTCTGGTTTGTCAGTTTACATTAGTGAAAGCCAGAATGTCTTAATCATATACTCACAGAAAGCAAAGTTGGCCTTGTTTTTTCACCAAATACATAGTTCCAAACAGTAACAAGACAGATAAGCTACTAGCTGAGTTAATTAAAGGCTATCAGGCTCATCATGTTATTTCTGCAATTGTAGATTGTTGGCAAAGAAGTACATATACAGCAAGATGTGAACTGAAGCCAAAATTTTCAAGTACCTAAACTCTGGTTTGTAATTCAGTATTTAGGCACCAGAATAAATCTGACCTAATTTTTCTTAGGTGCTAATCAACCTCTGCTCCCACTGAAACATACATTTCAAAAACACAAAAACTAAAGGCTTTCCAAAAAGATTATTTGGAACTTGACTACTTCTTTGAAGTTACTCTACTCCTGTGTATTGAGAGACATGTTATAGTGATGAGACATAAATCAAGGAAGTTGTGAGGTGGAACATTTTATACATAATATTTTTATTAGTGGTTGCTAGCTTTTGCCATATATTCTTGCTAAAGTGGAAAAAGTATTCATCTTTGTTTCAAGGAGGATTTTTTTATTTTCCAAAATTGAAGGCTGAAGGGCAAGGCTTTGAGAAATTCTAATAGGTATGTAGGTAACAATGAATTTAAAGTAATTTCTAAAAAGGGGTCACATTTTACCCTATTTCTTTTTGCTGCACTGCATCAGTAAGAGAGTTGCATACTTATAAGGATAAAATGCAACCCAAATGAGCATAACCTTGAAAATTCGGAATATGCAAGTATCCCTCTCTATTAAATATTCTTTCAATCATTAAGATACTTATTATTCTCCAGAAAAGGAAGTCAAAATTCTCAGTTAAAAATGCAGTTCCCTACTGTGCATTTTTTAGATTTTTACAGTAAACATCAGCACATTTATTAAATATTGTTACTTGGAACAGTTAATGTGAAACTAAATCTCAGATTTTCACACTTACCGGTCATTTTCTGTAGTTTCTTGATGGATTTTGAGTTGGTTCTTCAAATATTCTTCATGCCTGCTAAGAGCTACATAGGTTGATTTCCAGCTATGGCACAAGTAAAAAAAAAGTTAATTATCTTTATTATTAAAAAGAACATTTTCAATGATCATATCAAAATGCATAATAAAGTAAAAATCTTTAATAGTGCTAGCTCAAATAAATTCTTTTTCTATTTTTAAAGTTATGCCTGGATATATTGAAAACAGAAAAAGTTTTCATGTACAGATAGCTCCCAAGCCTTTTCAAATTGAAAACCTATGGCTTTAATTGGCTTTGCCAGTTATTGCTGGATAGTAAATATCAGTTTTAAAGAAAACATAGAGCTAATAACTTCACTAGGAAGACTTAGGCACTTAAGGTTACAGATAATCAAGTCCAACATAGAGATCAGTGGGTCTCAATCTTTTTAGACTCAAGGCACCCCTCAGAAATTGCCAACAATTCGTTTTCACCTTATTTTTTTTTACTACTATACAGAAAAACAGTAGAGCAATGCTTCTGTTGCAAAGAACTCAGAAATACCACAACAGGTCAGAATGGTTTTAATGGTATGGATTCCTATTTGAAATCTGTGGGTTTATTTTATTACTCCTGTTTGCACACCTAACAGTGTTAACATTGTGTTGCGCCCCTGAAAGGATTTCAAGGCACCCCAGCGTGCCATGATACTCTGGTTGAGAATCAATTTTGATTTATATCAGTTTTGAAAAACCCTGCTTAAATCTGCTGAAACTTCCCTCTAGCCTGGACTTAGATATCTAAATGCATCTAAATCAAAGTCGGTCCCAACCTACAGCACACTCCTCATCATTTCTTATTCACACTCTGATCAGCAAGCTGGTTTTTATGAACCCCACTGCTAGAAATTACATTGCATATATGTGTATATAGGGTTTTACAATCCTAAATCTTGGTTGTGAATTCCACTAGGTGGCAGAGTGCCTGAAACTGAAAGCATTAATAAGTCTTCCTGTCAACTAATCACTTTTCTTTGTCAATGTTTATTCTTTTTAGGACCGTCATTCTAAATGTTCCTTTTATTTTAACTATATCAGGCCCCAGGGGCAAGATCTGGAAAGACACCTTTGCACTGCCTACTTAGGCTTTGTGATGCATAGGGATTGGGTACCTGACTCCAGGAGGGTGGACCAAAGAAAAGGAATGAGGTAGTTAGCCGTGTTATTCTGAAATTAGGCAGAAGGCAGGTCTGAGCAGCACTCTAGAGTAAGTCATTCAGAGATGCATGAGCTTTCATAGGCTACAACCTAATTTCTTCTACAAGTATCTGATGAAGTAGGCTGTAGCCTTTGATACGGCCCCTGGCAGACATTAATGTAATCGTGCAATTGGGATCTGAGGAATTTTATGCCCAATCCCCAAAATCATGTGATTTACCATGCCAGACATGCATGGCAGGACACATGATTTTTTTAGATCGGGCATAAAATTCCACAGATCCCAATTATGCAACTGCTCACACTCAGGGAGCCTGGCATTGGGACTCCAGGGCTGCCCCTGCCCAATCCCAAAAATCACCTGATCATCTGGATTGGGCTAGGGTCAGTCTTGGTGTCCGTGACACAGCTGCCCCATGGCTAACCCCTGAGATCAAGCTGTTCTCTGCCCAATTCTGGAAATTAGCCCCAGGGGGGCTGTGTGGCCTGGATTCAGAGTGTGCCCCCTGCCCAATCCCAACAGCAGGAGTCCCTTTACACTGGCACTTTTAACCATCTTGTCGTGCAGCTCACATTCAGGGTTCAGGGCAAGGCTGGACATGAACCAGGTCACAGGGAGCCCATTGTCTCCCCATATCCTAGCACTTCTTAAAGCTTTGTCCTGCAACTCACATGCAAGATTTAACATGGTGCACATTCAAATTAAAGCACCATGGCAACCAGCCACAAAGGTGTTATACGTCTTTGTCGTTGATTTGCCATATTAAGCATAAATTTGTTGAATGTGTGACACGTTACAATTTATTGTGCAGGCGACGCATTACTCATGTAATAAATGTAGCATCTAAGTTCCTAAGATACCACCCTGCTCTGCCTTCAAAGAAATAGTTAGGCTTGTAGGCTCCCTATACAGTCAGTGAGGAGGAAATTAGGCAGCCAGTTGGTAAGACGTATAAGAAGCAAGAGACAGCCTGACTTTATGTTAGTGGCTGGGGCACTCAGCTGGAAGAGGGAAGATTTTGGTTCTGGTCCCTGCTCCCAGGCCTATTCATGCATTTTACGTTAGATAGTCATTGGATAAAATAAAAATAATTCTGGGAGTATGGACCAGAACTCAAATCTCCCCACTCCCAGCTGTGTGCCCTAACTATGAGGCTTTGTAAGTTAATTATTCCAATATTAACTACTTTGGAGAACTCCAAAGAGCTTACTCAGGAGATCCCTCTTAAGTGTCAAACAATGGAAAAATTCTGCTTACAATTACCATAGTATAAATTTATAATAGCAACTTTAAAGTCACTAAGGTAAATGACACCAAAATTTCATGGCATAAGTATTTGTGTATCTGCCTGTATTACTCATTCATAGCACAGCTTAAAAGACAATACATATAGGAAAAATAGTGAAATAAGAAGGAACTATAGGCAAAACACCTTGGCTCAAATAGAGAGGAAAATGTGTAAATATTTAACAAATGTATATGTACACACACATGTGCGTGCACACACACACTGGAGCCTTGTTGTTCTCAATAATACTTATTACTCATTTAATACAGACAGTGTTCTCAGTACTACTTAGGGCAGGTTTACAATGAAAAACAAAACACTTTGAAAGCTAAATCACTTAATTCTGTAAACATTTGATTAGCATTGAAGGGGGGGAGGTTAACCAAATCTTAAGCTACAAAACTATTCTTCCCATGTAAAAATGTCTTTCACACAAAATGACTGCTATTTAACAGCGAAAACTGATATAAAGATCCCCGTAAGTATATCTGAACTCTCCTCTTCTAGAACTTACATATGGCCTAGATTAAGGTAAAATTAAGAAAGTCACATGTGTATTGCTTGACTGAATAAACTGGCATGCTACAAAAAAGGTATCTGTGATTTCTCCAGACGATTTCTGATTTGAATGTATTTTGTAGGTACATATGTGATAGATAAACATAGAAACAAGTACTACAGGAGAGTTTAATTTTACCACTGCCAGAATAATGAATCAATGATATTTTACAGCTTCAGAATCAATTTAGAAAAACACCAGGGAAAAGGGGAAAAAAACCCTTCAATACTTCTCTCTGCTCTCACATATGATTTTTAAGTTGCTGTTTGAGAACTTTTCTTGTTACATTACAATAATCTGTCATTTCAAAATGCAGTGTGTATCAAACTTCAGCTTGTATCATACTTACACATTACAGTTCTCCTTACAATTTTTTCTGTGCTTGTGCAAATGAACAATTGCATCATTACTTTTATTTATATTTTCTTGTAATCTAGAAATTTCTTTTTTCTTTTCTGTAATATTCGCAGTATATACTGAAACAAAGTAAATGTTTATTAACCATTTGTTATTCATACAGATGCAAAATGATACACTGGATGCATATAAAAAAAATATTGGGTGGGAGGTCTGGCCAAATTAATGAAATATTTCTATTTTGCACTATCAGACTTCAGTAAATACAATATAATATTTGAATTTGGCAGCTTCAAAATTTCTACCATTTATAGAACATGTTTTAATGTTATTATTAGCTCTTTAGGGTGACAATTGTTTTATTCTGCATTTGCACAACAATTAGCAAAAGGAGGTTCAAATCTTTAATGTGATATCTTGGTGCAACTGTAATATAAATTACTTTCTAACATTTTCTGGTTACACAAATTGAAAGCAAATTTAAAGAGACCCCCATCAACCAGAAATTGGGCTTTTTTCTTTAAAAAATAAAAGTAATTTCATACTCTATAGCTGCCGCTGAATTCCTATATCAATATTTGTGGTTTTACATTCACATTCACTCTTCTCTTAAAATGATTTTTTCTCCTTTGTTAAGTGAAAGATGCAGACAAACAGGAAAAACTGTTTGCTGATCGCATAAGAGAAACAGTAAAACTGACAATTCCCAAATACAAAAAGTGCACAAAGGAAACAAAATCAGAGAAATACAAAGTGTTTCCAGTCCCACTTAAAGCTAACTTTAACTTTTGACAGCTAATAAAAATTTTAAGAGAAGATTAAGTTGAGCTCCATATTTGTCACACCATTCAAAATTTTATATTACAAAACCTATCTAAAGCGATGGCCCGAAGAGCTAGATTCTCAGTAAATCAGATTCTCTGCTGCAGTAGAGTTGTGTTGATTTACACCAGGGGTGTCAAAGATACAGCCTGTGGCCTGGATCTGGCCTTCAGAGTCCCATCAGCTGGCCCCCAGTGCTAGCCTTGGATACCAGTTGACCCATATGTAGCATGTGCTGGCCTGGCACCATAGGCAGAACCCCGGACATGCCCTGTATGCAGCACCCACCCCAACCAGTCCTGAACATGCACTGTTCACAGTGTGTGCTCCAGCTGGTCTGGGCCCTGTGCTGCTTGCGATGCCTGTGGGCACCACGTGCAGCGCAGGTCCTGAACTGGCTGGAGCAGATGCTGCATGCAGCACAGTCCTAGGCCAGCTGCAAGGGAGCACCGCATGTGCAGATCCTAGAATATGCATTGCATGCGGTGCAGTCTGGCCAGAGCAAAGCACATGCCATGTGTCACAGACTGACTGCTCTGGCTGGTCTGGGACCGCACTACACATAGTGCTCACCCCAGCTGAATTGAGCCTCATGTGGTGCATGCAGCATCAGTCCTGGGCTAGCTACAGCAGGTGCTGCATGCGAGACAGATCCCAGAGCAGCTGGAATGGATGCTGGCATGTGGGAGGTAAGGGAAGAGGAGAGTCTGAGGGCCCAACCCATCCTGTGGACCAGTCCTGCACCACTCATTTGGCCCATGGAGCTAGATGAGCTTTACACCACCTGAGAATCTGGCCATACAGGACTTGGAGTTCTTAAAGAAACAATATAAGACATATGTATTGTCTTTTTAAAAGGGGGTTTTCTTGCTTATATTTCCATTTTTTCCTTTCTCTTGCTTATTTTAAATACCCTTGTTTTTTAAAGTGTCATTATGTCTTTTTGCAAAATGCAGTAAAGTTTTCTGCACCATTTTTATAGGAAATGCACTATAAAGATAGCCACAGAACAAATAATTTGTATTTGTAAGCAGACTAGCTGAACTATTATGTACTGTAGTGAATGAGCTATTTCCTGCAAGAAGTCTTTAAAATGTACTCTCCCTAAAGGTAGAAAATAAATGGAAAGAACCATTATGAATTACCTAAAGTGCCACAGGACTTTATATGAAATATCTTAAGCCTGTCTTTGAGAGAACACCACTATTGTATTCTCTCCTACTCTTGAGAAACACCGGCCAAAAATTATGGAATGACAGGAACCTGCCATTCTTTATTATAGGCAATGCATTCAGAGCTACTTAAGCCTTGGAGCTAGTGCGCTTTGCACATATGCATTTTCAATATATCCGTGCTAAGCTGAAAAAGCCTAAATTCTGGAGGATTCAAAATTTCTTCCAGCACACTTGAGTTTAGCAACACCATCTGAGTGAGGAGCCTGCAACTGAGCAAAGCAGCAAGCGTGTGTGAGTCCAAGCAATGAGAAAGTTTGAGATAAGTATTATATTCTGAGAACAAAGAGTTTCAAAAAGAAAATATGTGAAGACTAACTTGCACTGTTTCATCCAAATCTCAGTCTGTTTAACTGGAGTCACTATTGGCAATGGGAACTAAAGTAATTTTACTAATGATTGTTAGAACTGACTTTGATTTTATAGTATCCACAAACAAGTACATGGCTTCAAGCTACTGGCAGCGAAGCAGAGAGAAATCAGACTATGATTTCTCATCTTGTGAGGCTTGCAATTAGGGCATTTTGGATTGGCTTGCAGCACTCTAAATGGTGATGCCCCAATTAACCATTTGCTTTCCTTTACATAAGGCCAGCCCTACAACTGTGTCATAGAAATTTAGGCACAGGAAGGAAGAAATGAAAAATAGCAATATGTACATTTACTGTAAGTATACATTAAAATATGAAGGTGATTCAGTCTCCAGCACAAAATTTGAATGTTCCAACAGAAACAGAATAATATGACTTTTTTTTATTCTTAGGGTTTTTCCATCAAATAATAGTATTATATTCAACATTTGATCACACACAGATATAAACCTTATTGGGCTTTATGCTATGACCAGAGAAAATTAACTGAAATGCAATTATTACTTCATCTTTTGGAAAGAAAGCCATGAGTTTTAATTTCCATCCTTCAAGCACCAGTGGATAGATCAATGATTCGCAACTCAAAGCACCCCTGGGAAAAACGCCAGGTCTTTTTTTTCACAAGTTTTTCGGCTACAGAACAATAACAGAACAATGTTTCTGTTCTGAAGAACTCAGAAAGACCATGACAGGTCAGAATGGTTTTCACTCTATGGAGCCCTACTTGAAATCTCTGACTTTATCTTGTGAATCATGTATTGGTGCTTGCATACTTAACAGTACTAATAGTAAGCAGCACCCTGCAACATCCGGGGCGTGTCTACATGTGAAATTAATGTGACACAATACACTCTGGTGCATAATATCACACTGGAGTTGATTGCTCCCAAGCACCTCATTCACATGTGCACCCAGGACTGCAGCACACTGAGCCAGGTCAGAGCAGCCCTAGCCTGGGAGTCAACCTGCCAGCCCAGGGCTGCTCTGCCCTGGCTCAATGTGCTGCAGAGGGGCTGCCTAGGACACAAGGATGCTTCAGTGCAGGGCTAGCCTGCAGGCAGCCCCCACGAAACACCCTCATGCTCCAGACAGCCCTATCAGCATCCACTTGTGGGATGCTGTGCAGTAAATAATGCTGCTGCAGGATAGTACTTGTATTACAAGTACTTTACACAGAGACTTTACTGCAAAGCTAATTAGGCAGTAAACATCCCATGTAGACACACTCCCATAAAAGAATCTCGTGACATCCTGGTTGAGAATTATTGGGATAGATAAAAATGACCCTACTTTGTCTAAAGGACAGAGCCTCTACCACAACCGTATCCACCAACCCAGAACCATAACCAAAGTTACTAAATGACATGCTACAAAATATATCTGGAGAAAAAGAGTATTGTGTGTAGCAATCTATCCTTTCTCCCCTAAATTTCAGTACTGAAATTTCAGGCATCATAGGGACATTAACACCAGCTGGGAGTCAGAAAAGGGGGACTGAAACAATGTGGGAAAAATATGCAGCAAGAAGAGACCATGTAGAAAGAGCTGGGTAGCAAAGGTACACCTTGGAAAAAGCATGGAAAAAAGCAAGGGGCAGATCAGGTAATGCTAAGGATTTTATAGGAGGACATAACTCAAATGGAAGCCAGGCATTAGAAGGAGTTGCAGATGCTACCAACTACCAAGGCAAGGACAAGACCTTGAGCATCATGCCACTAACTATCCTGAAGGACCTGAGCACAACTAGCTAATAGTAGGAGGGGAAAACAAAAGTGCCTGAGATGAGGGAGAATAAACAGAGGATAGAGGAACTTTAATCCCTAGGAGCTAATTCACCTTTTAAGCTCAGAACGCTTGAGGCATACTCAGACAAATGAGTTAAAGGAGCTGGCTTCAAACCACTGATAAAATGACTTCAAATGAATGACTACTCACAATAGATCTGTTGCTTCGCAAGGTCCGTAGCGTAAGAAGTTTGTTGTACCTGAAAAACTAAAAAGAAAATATTAATTTTTGTTTTAATATTTCATAGATTTCATAGACATTAGGGCTGGAAGGGACCTTGGAAGATCATCGAGTCCAGCCCCCTGCCCAAAGGGCAGGAAGTCAGCTGGGGTCATAGGATCCCAGCAAGATGAGCATCCAGTTTCATCTTGAAGGTGTTCAATGAAGGCGCTTGAACCACCTCCAGTGGCAGGCTGTTCCAGACCTTGGGGGCTCGGACAGTAAAGAAATTCTTCCTTATGTCCAGCCTGAAACGATCTTGTAGTAGTTTGTGACCATTCGACCTCGTCATCCCTTGGGGCGCTCTGGTGAACAAACGTTCCCCCAGACGCTGGTGGTCACCCCTGATAAACTTGTAGGTGGCCATCAGATCACCCCCGAGCCTGCGCTTTTCCAGGCTAAAGAGCCCCAAGGCTCTCAGCCTGTCATCGTAGGGTCTGCTTCCCTGACCTCTGATCATGTGCGTGGCTCTTCTCTGGACTCTCTCAATCTTCTCCACATCCTTTTTGAATTGTGGAGCCCAAAACTGGATGCAGTACTCCAGCTGCGGCCTCACTAAGGCCGAGTACAGGGGGAGAATGACATCCCGGGATTTGCTTGAGAAGCATCTATGGATGCAAGCCAGTGTTT
>NW_005843593.1:28429-39169 GCF_000455745.1 Alligator sinensis
GTGCGTGGCTCTTCTCTGGACTCTCTCAATCTTCTCCACATCCTTTTTGAATTGTGGAGCCCAAAACTGGATGCAGTACTCCAGCTGCGGCCTCACTAAGGCCGAGTACAGGGGGAGAATGACATCCCGGGATTTGCTTGAGAAGCATCTATGGATGCAAGCCAGTGTTTTGGTCACTTTACTAGCTGCAGCATCGCATTGCAGGCTCATGTTCATCTTGTGGTCAATGATGACCCCCAAGTCTCTTTCTTCCATAGTGCTAGCCAACATAGCACTGCCGAGCCTATAAGGATGCTGCGGGTTTTTCTTCCCAAGGTGGAGAACCTTGCATTTATCGGCGTTGAACACCATCAGATTCTCGTCCACCCACTTGCTGAGCCTGTCCAGGTCAGCCTGGATAACCTGCCTGTCTTCAGGTGTGGATGCTTTGCCCCAAAGTTTGGTGTCATCGGCGAACTTGGCCAGTCCGCTTCTGACTCCAGTGTCCACATCATTAATGAAGATGTTGAACAGTATGGGTCCAAGGACAGAGCCTTGGGGGACCCCGCTGGTCACAGGACACCACGATGAGTGACTCCCATCAATTACTACCCTCTGGGTCCGATTAATAATATAAACTTCTAAAAAGATATTGCAGGATTAAAACCATATGTTTTTAAAACAACCTGATGTTTTAAGTCTTTATTGTTCTATCAGGACAACTTACCTATAATCATTATCTACCTGTACAAATAGTTTATATCTTGTTAATAAAACTTTAGATTCAATACCCAAAAAGCTCTATATACAAGAGAACAAAATAAAGAAAAGAATAAAAATTGAATAATAGAAGTAGGATAACTGTTCCAAGTTTAAAACTTAGTAATATTTGATGGAGATAATTTATAAACTTTATTAATTCTAGAACATTTGATATGTCATGATTACCTACCAAACTCAGTGAGAAGTTTGTCTAAATTGCTTAAGAGTTTGTCACTCATTGTCTTTGCTAAAAAAGAAAAAAAAAAGTTTACAGCAAAATTCAAAAGTCATATTGACACAGTAAGTCAGTCAAACTTTTTAAAAAATAGCAAATATGCTATTATAAAATAACTGTACATGAATTGTCTCAAAGATTTCATAACACAAGAAATGCCATTTATTAAGTCAGACCATGAGTCCATCAAGCTCGGTGTCCTGTCTGTCACGGTGGCAGAGAGCAGATGATGAGGGGAAGGGTGAGCAGAGCATGTCCAGTATTGTCCATGTCCTGCTTTTCTCCTGTTGCAGCTTTCAGAGGTTTAGAAAGTTCTTACTCAAAGGCTACATCCCTATCTATAGGTCAGGGGTCAGCAATGTTTTTGGGCAGAGTGCCAAAAACACCCTAAACTTCAATGTGTAAGATGTTGGTATGCCAGGGGTGGATGGCAGAGGAGTCATGAGGGGCCCAATCCTTGTTGTGGCCGTATAGCCCTGACCCCTTTCCCACCATCCACCCAGAGGCATGCTTGTCAAGCAAAATGCCTTCAAATGCCACACTCTGGCACCCATGCCAGGGGTGGCCTACCCCTGCTATAGACTCATAGTATCATAGAAGATTAGGGTTGGAAGGGAACCCGGGAGGTCACATCTAATCTAAGCCCCTGCTCAAAGCAAGATCACCCCCAACTAGAACATCCCAGTCAAGCCTTTGTCTAGCCAGGTCTTAAAAACCTCCAAGGATGGAGAGTCTACCACCTCTCTGGGTAACCCATTCCAGTGCTTTACTACCCCCCTGCTGAGAAAGATTTTCCTAATAGCCAACCTAAATTTCCCTTGCTGCAACTTGAGCCCATTGCTCCTTGTTCTGTGTCTGCCACCACTGAGAACAGTCCAGCTCCATCCTCTTTGGACCCCTCTGCAGGGAACTGAAGGCTGCTATTAAATCCCCTCCCAGTCTTCTCTTCTCCAGCCTAAATAAGCCCAGTTCCCTCAGCTTCTCCTCATCAGTCATGTGCCCCAGCCCACTAATTGTTTTTGTTGCCCTCTGCCAGACTCTCTCCAATTTGTCCACATCCTTTTTGTAGTGGGAGTCCCAAAACTGGACACAGAACTGCAGATGTGGCCTCACCAGTGCCAAATAGAGGGGAATATGCACTTCCCTCCATCTGCTGGCAATGCTCCTACTAATGTAGCCCAGTATGGTGTTAGCCTTCTTCACCACAAGGGCACACTGTTAACTCATAGCTTTTTGCCCACTGTAACCCCAATGTCCTTTTTTGCAAAGCTGCTGTTTAGCCAGTCTGTCTTCAGCCTGTACCAATGCATGGAATTTTTCTATTCCTAAGTGCAAATCTTTGCACTTGTCCTTGTTGAACCTCATGAGATTTCTATTGGCCCAATCCTTCAATTTGTTGAGGTCTCCCTGAATCATAGTCCTACTCTTCAGTGTATATACTACCCTCACCGCCTTCCCAGCTTGGTGTCATCTGCAAACTTGCTGAGGGTACACTCCATCCTATATTGAAGGTTGTTGATGAAGATATTGAACAAAACCAGCCCCAGAACCAACCCCAGGGGCACTCCGCTTAATATCGCCTGCTGATTAGACATTAAGCCATTGATTACTACCCTTTTAGACCAACGATCCAGCCAATTTTCAATCTACCTTACAGTCCATGTATCCAACCTGTACTTCCTTAGCTTGCTTGCAAAAATGTTGTGGGAGACCATATCAAAAGCCTTGCTAAAGTCAAGGTATATCACATCCACTGCTGTACCCGCATCCACAGAACAATCACCTTATCACAGAAGGCAACTAGTTTGGTCAGGCATGATTTGCCCTTGGTGAATCCATGCTGACTGCCTCTAATCACTTTCTTCTCCTCCAAGTGTTTGGAAATGGATTCCTTAAGGACCTGTTCCATGATTTTTCCAGGCACTGAGGCACATGACTTTTCCAGGCATCTTCCCTTTCTTAAAGATGGACACTGTATCTGCCCTTCTTCAGTTGTCCAGGTCCTCCCCCAATCGCTGCAAGTTTTCAAAGGTAATGGCCAGTGGCTCTGCAAACACATCAGCCAACTCCCTCAGCCAAACCCCTGGGTGCTTTGCATCTGGCCACAGGGACTTGTACACATCCATCTTTTCTAAATTAATCCCTAATATGATCTTTTGCCACTTCTGGCTGCTCTCTTCCTACCCAAACTGCTGCCTGGTGCAGTAGTCTGAGAGCTGACCTTGCCCGTGAAGACTGAGGTGAAAAAGACATTGAGCACTTCAGCTCTTTCTGCATCATCTGTCACTACGTTGCCTCCCCCTTTCAGTAAGGGACCTGCACTATCCCTGATCTTCCTAGTGTTACTGACATACTTATAAAAGCCCTTCCCGTTACCCTTCATGTCCCTGAATAGCAGCAACTCCAATTGTGCTTTGACCTTCCTGATTTCATCCCTGCATGCCTGAGCAATACTCTTATACTCCTCCCTCGTTGTCTGTCCAAGTTTCCACTTCTTGTAAGCTTCCTTTTTGTATTTTACCTCACTGAAGAGTTTCCTGCTAAGCCAAGCACCTCAGTCTTCTGCCATACTTGGTAGTCTTCCTGCACATTGGGATGGTTTGTTCCTGTGCCCTCAGTAAAGTTTCTTTAAAATGGAGCCTGGACTCCTTTCCCCCTCAGACTGGCTTCCAAGGGATCCTGTCCATCAGTTCCCTGAGCAAGTCAAAGTCTGCTTTTCTGAAGTCCAAGGTCCTTACTCTGCTGCTCTTCTTCCTTCCTTTCCTCAGGATCCTGAACTCAGTCATCGTGTGATTGCTGTTGCCCAAGTTTCCATCCACTTCTACATTCTCCCCTGAATTCTTCCCTGTTTGTGAGCAACAGATCAAGAAAAGTATGGGCCCTAGTTGGCTCTCCAATACTTGCACCAGGGAGTTGTTCCCAACACTTTCAAAAAACTTCCTGGATTGCCTGTGCACTGCTGTATTGTCCTCCCAGCAAGTGTCAAGGTGATTCAAGTCCCCCATGAGAACCAGGGCCTGTGACTGGGATATTTCTGCTGCTTGAAGAAAGTCCTATCCATTTCATCCTCCTGGTCTGCTGGTCTCTAGTAGACACCCGCCACAGCAGCACCCTTATTGCTCTTCCCTCTGACCTTAACCCGGAGACTTTCAATAGGCCTGGCTCCAGTTTCATACCAGAGCTCTATCATCAATACTTACTGATGGATCTTTCTCCCCTTTTCAACTTGGTTAAGCTATGACATGACATTTTGTGACAATGTGTTCCTGCACTTAATCACATAGTATGTGAAAAAGAACTTCCTTTTGTTAGCTTGAAACCTACTAACTAATATTTTCATTTTATGTCACCTAGTTGTAGGTTTGTGAGACACAATAAATAATAAATCCCTATTTACTTTCTCTGCACCATTTACTATCTTGCAAACCTCTATCATGTCTCTCTTCAAACATCTCTTTTCTCATTTGAAAAGTCTCTCATATACTTAACATTATACTGAAAGGGAAAACAGAGCAAGTTAGTAAGGAGGAGGAGATCTAAATCCAAAAATACCACTAAAAATGGTAAAAGTGAAAGTAAAACTATAAATGCAGCCATCAGCCTAGGGACTATGAATGCCTAGCCACACAGAAAGAAGGAGTGTTAAATATTGTTGGATGTTTCAGAAAGAAACAGATTTCTTTGATAGCACTATTAAGAACTGGGCCACCTATATAATCTTCAATGATATCACTGATAAGAAAAGGTAGTCATTTTAGCATAACAGGCTCAAACCTGTGACTTGCAATGCAGCCTAACAATCAATGTTATACCAGCAGACAAAACATTTTCTGAGATTCTAAAAGCTTGTACAATATCCATAATCTCACATAACTGCTGATTCTTGACTGCTTCCACTTTTCCAGACTGAATCAAAACAAAAACTTAATAAATCCTAAATATTTGACTGGATTAGGGAAACTAACAGAGAGTTGCCAGTTTGGAAAGAGTTGTAATGATAAGTTATTGCAACATTTCTCAAGTTGTGGGTTGCAATCCAAAAGTGGGTCGCAAGAATATATGAAAGGGTCGTGAACAAACTTTAAAAATCAATCAAAAAAACTTTAAAAATAGATTCTCTTTTAAAGGAGAAAACATGAGAAACGGTAGCTTTTTAAACATTGATGGCCAGTCCTGACCCACTGCCCCCCCCTGCCCCACACCCACCCCTCCTGCCCCACACACTGGGTAGCTGGGGCCTGGGGGCAGTGGGTCGGGACTGAGGGGCACTGGGTCAGGACTGGCCATCAATGTTTACAAATGGATCCTGGTACAAAAAAGGTTGAGAACCACTGCATTAATGGACCAGTTAGCATGCGATATACAAAGTGAAGCACTCCAAAAATAGCTATTGATGGAGGCTGATTTGACTGATTTGACCCTAAAATGTGTTTCAGTACAGATTGCTGCTAATTTAGAGGCCAAGGAGTTGCAAGAACAAGAAATGTGTGCAACAAAGAAATGGAGGTTCAAGCAGAAAGTATAACATGGAGAACACTCAAAGGTCTGTGTGCTTTCATTGTGAGAATGTTAATGTTTGTTGGTTCAAGGACACATCCTGCAGAGACTGAAAGAAATTGGGACATGCACAGAAGATGTTCAGATCAGTGCAAAAAGCACGTACATCATCTTACAAGGGTAATACGAGAAAACTCGGTATTCATCAGTTTACACCTGACAAGATGAAGAGTCTATGGAGACTATAGTAGAAACTCTACAACTGTTTAGAAAACAATAAATGAAATGTTATTTGGATACCCTTATAAGTGAAATAATATTAAAATAGGTTGGTACAAGATGTTTTCTGTAATTTCACAGCAAGACTATGACTACTTAAAAGGATGAAGTTGCAGAAAATCTAATTACTTTTGAAAACATATACAAATTATTTATCCCCTGGATGTTATTCCAATAAAAGTGATGCATAACTGGAAACACTATTTGCCCGTGATACTCAGACTGAGACCCCAAGCCATAAGTGGGTCTTTCATTTATCGCCCATGAATTAGAAGAAAATGTTATCAAATTTTTGCTTTTATTTATTGCCAGGGTTTGTTTGGGGGTTTTTTTGGTGGGGAGGGGGGAGTAGCACGTGTTGGGTATGTCTCTCCTGCCATCATGAATAATGAAATATGTGGTCTAGCTGTCATCCCCCACAGATTTTTCAGCCAACATAACCTTATTTTGGACTTTGTGGCAAACCTTCCTCCAAATCAGCTTGTCAGCAACTGATTCTGACTGAACCTGTGCAGATTGAGCAGTCTTTTTCTGTGCAGAAGTTGAATGGCTGACATCACAGTTCTCAAATGAGTCTTGATGTTGTATAAACTACCAAGTACAACAAACCTGTCAGATTTGGGGATGAAGCTAATGAGGATGTCCAGCTTACTGTAGAGGCTTTAGGGATTGGGCCACCTATGTAATCTTCAATGATATCACTGATAAGAAAAAGGTAGTAATTTTAATGTAACAGGGTAAACCCTGTGCGATGCAGCCTAACAATCCATGTTTCCTTTTCCTTTTCAGGGCTTGTTGATGCATAAGTACTTACGAGAGCTACACAGCACCCTTGTGAAAGAGGAAGATATCTTATTAATCAATCATTATGTCTCTCTGTAAGTTGTCCAATTGAGTGACAACTTCATTCTGTATAACAAAGTCAATGTAAGGAACATGGGACATGGATCATCCAGCTCATTCATTAAGGCTGCAAGTCAAGAGGCAAGTCAAAGGCCAGGACCAAGTGTACAGCCTGGGACATGAATGGTCCATCAACCAGAACAAAGAGATAGCCAGTATCCAAAGCCTTCACTATCCAAAGTCTTGGAACAGAGAACAGAGAAGCTGCCAAGTGCCAGGAACAGCAAAAGCCAGCAAATCAGTAGAACATCAAGAATCACAAAGCAAAGGAACAAGGAGACCAGCCAAGCACCAGGAGTAAGGAATGTGCATGTCTGTTAACAGGTCTGAATCTAACAGTCAAGTGAGGCCCTGAATAGTTGGGAGCAGGTCCCAGTACCTAGGCCCATGGCATCCCCAAGTACAGCCATAAAACCTAGATCATCACTGCCCCAGCTAGAGTAGATTCTAGTCCAAACTGGGGGCATCTACGCATGTGCAGTAGCCTGTTTTACTGTGCATTAAAGCATCACATCAAAAACTGTGCTAATATGCTAATGCACAGTAAAAATAGGCTACTGCGCATTAAGCTTTACTAAAAAACCATGTGCTTTCACTACTGTGCATTAGGGCAGCTTAATGTGCATTTATTTAGTGCCTCACATTAGAGGCACTAAATTGAATGTGCAGTAACAAAAGCACATTAATGAACGTGTGTAAACACACCCACTGGCTATGAGCTAGATTTGAGATCTGGGCAGCCAATGCCATTCTTTAGCTGAACACTGCCTCCAGAAGAAAGTATATCCTACTCAAGGATCACATACTTGCCATTCTTTGGCTAGCTGAGTTTCAGTTAGCATGGCTATGTCAGCTCCACACCAGGTCAGCTCCATGTCAGTCATTTAGTACTTTTTTTTTTTGTGTGTTTCTTTATCCTTTCGTCTACAGGAGATGGTGGATATTGCAGCCTATGACATAGATGGTTTGAAGTGTCTCATGTGACTGAATAGTCCAATCCAAGATTTGCATGATCTGTGGCAGTGGTTACAGAAGTGTACATTGTGGTTGGGTGGTTCGGGAGCTGCTTGCTTCCTATGGGCTCTTTCCTCTTCAAGCTGTTGGAGCCAATTTCTGTCATTGTTTATACAAGTACTAAATGACTGCAGTAATGACTGTGCAGTCAGCGTCTCATGTGGACATGGGCACAGTGTACCAAGGCTTTGATGAAGCCAAGAAGCTTATATAATCTGAAAAGGTCCTTACACGCTGCTCTGTAACTTTGCCTATAAAGTTAGCTTGTTAACATCCACATATGGAATAGGATCAGAAAGTTCACATGTAACAGAGAATCCTCATAAGCAGCCATGGTGTCCCACCACTGCAGGTCTTGAACACATACCATCTGTCAGACTGCAGACCTGCTCCAGACCTGGAATTTTTCTAGTGAGGCTGTTCTGGACCTATTCCAGCACCTGCTTTCAGGTGCTCTAAAGACCAAGGACTGAAGATCAGGCACCAAGGACAAGCCTGGAGCAATCTCACTGGCAATATTTCAGCTCTGAAATGGGTGAGCAAATTCAGGTGGACAGGACATAGTTGTTTTGAAGTGAAACCAAAGAGTCAATCTGTTCTGTACAATACAAACACAATCCTTTCTAATGGCTAATGCCATAGTACAATACAAAACTAAAAATGGTCCAAGGCTGATCAAAGTATGTGGCATTACAATAAGTAAATGAAACCAGGCACAGAACTGTTTTCAACTTTCTTCTCTCAAAAAGGGCTACAGTTATCTAAAAAATGCCTAAGGTGTGTCATCAGCATCACTATTGCTCAGAAGTTCAGGATCCCACATAATCTACGAATTACATAAAGGCCTCTTGGGAGTTGTAAAAATAAAAGTCTCAATCAGAAATGCTGTGTGGTCACTAGGAATACATAAAAGATATCAAGATTGTCACCAGCCATATGCAACATATGCCTAAATATGCTCCGCTTCATTTGTTTGGAGTAGTGCAACTACTTTATACAAGTGAATCCATATAGACTGTGCTGGATTATTTACAGGGCATATGTTTCTGATTGAAGTACATACTTGTTTTACATGTCTTGATGCATTCAGTTTGAGTACAACTAATTCATTGCAGAGAGCAGAAGTGTTAAGCCTTGCTTTCAAGGCTAGGAATTCCTGAACAAATTGTAAGTGACAACAGAACTCAGTTCACATCTGAAGTCCAGTTGCTTTTTAAAGGAAATGATATCAAGTATGTCATACAGTTCTGGCACAGTGGGATTAATGAAAAGATTTATTCCAGAACTCAAGTGATCCATGCTATAGCCCTTAATAAAGGAAACTCGTAACAGAAAATTACAGACATTCTGTTAGTCCATAGGAATGCTATGCACACTACTGCAACTCAGATACCAACAATGCTGTTTACGGGTAGGCTAGGCAGGATTTGATTTTTATCCATAAATGTTCATAAACATCAATTTTACCTCCCATTCACAGACCAATGAAAAAATGTTTCCATTGTTAACAGTCAAAATTTATAGAAAGGGGAAAGAAGTGTGTGATGACAGGGGAAGCAGTCCTACAGAACCGTGCTGACTGCAGTTCGGACTGCAACTCCTAGAAACCCCTGGGGACTGGGAACAAAGGAAAAGGAAGTGACAAAGCGGAGCGGAGCAGGGACTGATGGCAGCTCTGCTGCTCAGTCCTACAGTAGTTGCATTTGTTGCGGCATGTGGTTAAACTTCACAATCCTGAACATTTACATTGATAAAAATCAAAATAAATGCTTAAAAATTAGCATTGATATTATCCATTTGAAATTATTAAAACATAAAAATTGAATGCTGCCAAGTCCATGGGATACAATTTAATTCTTCCTTGGAATTGTTAAGGCCTAATTTATAGAGGGACATTCAGATGTAGGGTTATTAAAAGGCCACAATTTAGCTCCACCTAATTATGCAGTTTTCACATGGAAGGGGACAAGTCTTCATAAAAGATTATGCAAATGGAAACCTGGAGTGATTACAATACAAACTGGGCCTCAGTCTTATCAAGTATCACCATATAGCTATTCTCCATGACACACAAATCACCTAGTGAGTAAAAGTTCATCAAGATGTTTTATACTAGTGATACCTATTGAAAAGAGCCGGTGACTTGTGATAGCACGAGTGAGTCTTTCTCTGTTTCTACTAGACATGACCCTATTAGCACAGAGCAGGAAGATGGTGTTGATGCAGCTACATCAGAAACCTAAGACTTTCTTTGAGAAACTGTTGCAATGCCTAAGAGATGTCACCAAAAGGAAGTCAGAAACCATCTTTCAGATTTAATTGTTGGCATATTGTGTATGCCTGACAGTTGTTTTTCTAAGTGTGAAGCAGTACATAGTGTACATGAATTGGGTAAAAATCCTTTAAACAATTTGGGAGCCGTCTACTGGATCTCCGTGGCTTCTACTGCTGAAATCACATTCAGGTCCCTGTTGGAGCAACAGTGTACGCAGGTGAGGTAGCTAGATCTTATACCCCTACCCAGCTAATAAGCATGGTTATTTAGAGTCCAGTTATGCTGATGTGGTTTCCTCAGATTCACAGAGAGAAAAGATTTAATTTCATTGGGACCCCTATATGACAGAAGGTAATAATACCTCCTTCGCGCTATTCAGTGTCATTTGTGAATCTTTCATATTGTAGCAGTCCTAACAGTTTCTGCCTCTCTGATGGTCTTGCTCTTTTCTAGCCCTCTTCTCTCTCTGCTCATCCCTCTGAGACGGTGTGACCAGTGTTGAGCGCAGTATTCAAGGCGAGGGCATGGCATCTATTTACATCCCCACGGTGTATGTCCCTCATGAGCAGGGATCCTGGTTTGCTCCGATTTTAAAAAATCCCTAATTTGCAGTTAAAAAATAATAATCCCAAATCCACCTTTTTCCATGATTAAAATGAAACACCACCATCTATCTATCTATCTATCTATCTATCTATCTATCTAAATAGATTTCTATATAGATAGATACATCTATATCTATATCTAGAGAGAGCGAGCTACATGTATATATCTATATCTATATATCTATATATCT
>NW_005843593.1:39179-51264 GCF_000455745.1 Alligator sinensis
AATGGGGTTGTTGTTTTTTTTTTTTTAAATCAGAGCAAACCAGGCTCCGTGCTCATTATTATGGGGCTCCTTAGCATCCTGTTTGCTTTTTTGACCACTCTGTGCCTGAAGCAGATGTTTTCACTGAGCTGCCCATAAAACCGTCTAGGTCCTCTCCTGCCAGTGACAACTAATGGCAGCTCCTGCGTCCCAATGAGCACTAAAAGGGGAAGCCTTTCTTTATGAACCATCTGATTTTCTGTGTTTTAGAAAATGATGTTAATGCAGGTGTTTTTTCCTCGTGAATATCCCATGCCTTTGGGTGTTTTTTTTCCACAAGAATATCCCATGTAGCATGGTCATCGAAGAGGACAGTCCGGTTTTCTGCTGTTGTGTCCTCTATTGATATGAAACGCCTTTGTCCTCTGTTTTTCTCTTCAAGAAAAGCAGCCAAGGGCATTTGTCAAGAGAAAAACAGAGGACTTAAAGGCGTCCAGCAATGGAGGACAGAGGAGAACCGGACCGTCCTCTATGGCCACCCTAATCCCATCAGTAAATTCTCTTGAAGAGAAAAATAGAGGACATCAAGGCGTCGGGTTTGGTAGCAATGGAGGACAGAGGACAACTGGACCGTCCTCTATGATGGCCACCCTAATCCCGTGCCCGTGCTCTACCCAGGACCGTGTTTCTCTGAAGAAACCTTCACTGAATTGATAGACCCTAGATCTGAGGAAATTTGGCCCCACATAAAAGATTTCAACCCAGAGCGGGGGGAAGCGCCCAAGGGGGGCGCAAAGAGAGCCCGCCATCTGAACGCATTGGGACATCTTGGGCGCCTCTCCCTGTGGTGATGGACGAGCTCTCCATCATGGCCAGGTCTCATGGGGGCTGACCCAGACCAGCGCCTGGCGTGGAAGAGGTACCTTTGAATTGGCCCGCGGTGCTGAGGCGCTGGGCTGGGGAGCAGCGGGGAGCAGCGCCTCTCGTGAGGGGGGACTCAGCACGGCGCCTGCCTCAGCCTTCCCGCCTCAGCGGTTTTGGCGGGAATCTCGCTCCCCTCAGAGCACGTGGGGCCTGCTCCCCTCGGCCCAGCCTGCCCACCCCGGTGGCTGGCGCCTCCACTTCCAGCTCCCTCGCCGACGAGGCCAGTTTCATGCTGCGACGTGCTGGGGTTCGGCCCCTGGAGCTCTTGGCAGGGCAACTGGGCAGCTCGGGCTTCGCGGGGCGGCCCGAGGAGGGAAGAGGCACCTTGCCTCACCGTCAACTGCACCCCTGACCACGCGGCACGCGCAGGCCTGTTCGGCCCTCCTTGCCACAGGGGAGCTGGCAGCAACGTACAATTGGGCTTTCAGCAGTGAAACCCAAAAGATCCCTGCCCCTGATTAAAAATAATGAATTCGGATATTTTCCATAACAGCGGGGCAAAACAGCACAAATACCACCAGGCCGCTGCACTAATAAATGGCCCAGATTAGCTGTACTGAAGCACGTCAACTCCTTGGGAAGTCGGAGTACGCTCATGACAACGGGAATTTTCCCTCAGAAATATAGGTGTAATCCTTGATGGAAATGCAAAAAATCGAGCACTCTTGGTTCAGAAATGGTACCTTTTATTTATTAGACCAATTAGGAAATCGCAAAAAAAAAAAAAAATGCTCATTTTCTGCAAGCGTTCGGGCTCTCATGGACCCAGAGGGACAGCTTTTCTATCTCCAGCTCCCTCTCTGCAAAAATGAAGTTTATTTCTGACCTATGGGGACTTTTTACCATTATTAATTTTCCCAGAGCCTAATGAAGGGCTTTTGAGCCTGAAAGCTTGCAGAAAATGAGCATATTTTTTTTTCGATTTCCCAGTTGGTCTAATAACAGACATAATTTCTGAACCAAGAGTTCTCGATTTTTGCATTTCTTTTGGTCTCAGACCATCACGGCTACCAAATACATCCCTGAATCCTTCATTGCACATTTCAGTGCTAGTATCCACATGGTTTAACCCTGAGTAAAACCTAAAAAATCAGCCGAGCAGGTTCCCAAAGTAAAAACTGCCAAATACTTTCAGTGAACTTGAACCAGAAAAAGATCAATATTTTGTTCACTAAGGGACATAGGAAACAAAGGTTTTGAGTGCCATGTTTATTGCAAAGGCTTTAAAAGAAACCAGCAATGAAGATGCTCCATCTGCTGGAGAGTTTGGGCAATCTCAAAACCAAAATGCAATATAAAATTAAAAATCCTGTGATTCAGGTTTAAGTTATTTTTTTCAATGATTCCAGGTATGCTGGATAACTGATGTAAAAGTCTAAGCCAAGGCAAGAATACAAAATAATTTTTCAGAAGAAAATATTTTTTTCTGAGAAAATAAAAAACAGATATAAAAAGTTTAACTTTATGGCTTTAGAAAACCCTGATGCTATCTATATATGAACTACACAATGACACTTCATAATACTGGGGTGTTAATGTATGTTAATGTACAAGGAGGAAACATGGCTGGAGGATTTGCAGGGGGTGGGTTGTTGGGTTTTTTTGGTGTTGTTATTTTATTTTTCCCCAGACTAGCTTGGGTCAGACTCTAGGTAAAAATGAATTGCAATATGGCCCCAAA
Source organism: Alligator sinensis (assembly GCF_000455745.1). NCBI lineage: Eukaryota > Metazoa > Chordata > Crocodylia > Alligatoridae > Alligator > Alligator sinensis. The sequence continues at coordinate 41,764 of NW_005843593.1, forward strand.
TTGGACCAATATTGGACCACTGTAATATGGTTCAAACACCCTTCATGTAGGATTAGAAAGCTGGTGTTGAGTTACATTCATACCAAAAAAAGTACAGCTTGGGCAGTCTTGGAGATCTTTCCAAGGTTTTAAAAAATACATTAAAAGTGTAACGGTACTCAATGCAGGCAAGTACTTTATCAGTAAATTAAATCAAAGATGTGGTATGTGCAACTGAGGCAATCCAGCAACCCTTGACTCACTTATGCAAACACTCCCAGCTGAAACGATCAAGCCATTTGTGTGAGCAAAAGTTGCATCAAAATGGGATGTATTTGCTCATGTGCAATTTGACAATATAAAAGCATGTAAACAAGGTTTTTAGTAGGGTTTGAACAGAATTCTCTAGGAAAGAAATGCCCCTGACAATCCTTCCTGTGATATGGAGTACTGTTCAGCTTGCTCTCTCAAGCCTGTCTGGTTCTGCAGTCTAATTGATGATCCATTCACCATAATTGCACAGTAGTGTGACAGAGTTGTAGCCCGAATGGTCCTGAAAATAATCAAGAGGCCAGAATTATTTTTTGGGGGGGAGGGGTATCTTTTATTGGTCCATCTATATAGTTGGATGAGATGTACAGTAGGGAGATGATCTTTACTGAGAATTAGGAGTTAACTTGGCATGATGGGGAAAATGGCTCCAGCTGCAGAAGGTTTATCTACTCTAAAGCTCCCTCTGGTGAATCAAAGGTATCCTAACTGAGAGGTATCTATAGATATAGATATTAATTCCATGGTATACTCAGGACTATCGAGGAGATTCTACACTGCCAGCAGCAGCTGCAATGAGGAACAGAACCAGCGTTATTACAGCATCAGTGGATCACAGAGGTACCTGAATTACAGTTTAGCAATCACATCTAAATCCTAGAGGAATTGGTAGTTATTAACTAGAGCAGAGAGAAGGAAGATGAGGAGAAATGGAAAGAATGTTCACAGAGGGAAGCAAGAGCAGACCGAAAATGAGTAGGGATGGCTTGAAAACAAGATTGAAAAGAGAAAGAAAAGAAAGAATCATGGAAAGAACATAGAGAGAGAGGAGAGAGAATAGATAGAAGAATCAGCAGCAGAAAAAGAACATAGGAACAGGGCTGATGCTGAGACAGGAGAAAGGCAAAAAAGTAAACCTCGTTTCTTGTCAATCACAGGCAGGAAAAATGGGCATGCTGCCTCAAGAAAAGCGAATTAGGCATCAAGAGTAAAGAAGAAGGTCTGATTCACTCAGCAAAAAGTAAAAAATGAAGAGGAAAAGGGGGGAAAGTACAAAACAAATTTCTCCTGGAAATGAAATGTTGATAGACTGCCTGCAGTTTACAGAAAAAATCTCTGGATGGGGCAGGATTCACTCCCATGCAGATCTGAGATTAGAAACCTTCAGTAAACTTCAATTCTTACCCTGATCTTTCCTCTCTGTCCTTCCATCCATCTCATGCTGTCACCTGCAGGACCACTGTCTACCTACAGCAACCTGTCAGGCTTTAAAAGCGCTTAAGCCTGCCCACCCCTGAGCTTTTCACAGGTGGGCTTAGAGCATCGGAAGCTACAAGATTATATCCCTGTTCCCAAACTCTTTAAATAAAATTCACTAAAACAAATGCTTCACGGTTTGTTTAGCCTCGAGTATATATTGACGATAACTATGTGAACTTCCAGTAATAGGGTGTTTGTTATACAAACGTAGCAAAGATTTAATTATAGCAGTGATACGACATCTCTGTCATATTTATGTTTTTATTATGTAAGCAACACTAGCCGGGAGAGATGGTATTTCCCTGAAGTTACTGGCCAAGGATCTAAAAGCCACGGAGAGACTCCCGTTGATATCAGTGGGCTTTCCTTCAGTGCCGTGGGGATTTCATTCCGCTGAAGGGAGACTACAGACTCAAGGTCCGGTCCCTGCTGGAGGCTTTGAGAGTCCAAAATGTGCCTCAGCCTATCATTCCTTCTCACATTGCAAGCAAACGAGAGACCTGGATGCACTAATTGCAAGCCCACTAGAACATTTTTTTTCTAGACTGTAATATCATGAGCTTTGTGTGCCGCTGATTTGCTTTCTTTTTTTTTTAAGTGCCGTTTCTTTTTTAGTAGTAAATGACTTGTACTATTACCGGTGGGAAAGCAAGAAGAAGTCTTTCATAATATAATCACTAATCAACGATGAATGGGTTGCCTTGCTCTGAAAAGAAATGTGGTCAATTCAGTGCTTTGAAAGGACCCTTAGGATCTCACCCATCTGGCGAACCACCAAAAGTTCTGACTCGGATAGCAGACAGTCGGCCCTCCCAACACTGCCACTTTGTTGGTGCTAAACTTTCTTTGCTTTATTACTCATGCCCCTTTTCTCTCCTTTTGGCAGGCACACAAATATTTCCCCCGTCAGTGGGCCATTCTCTGGTAACCTGCCTTCAGATCTTTGCTTCTCTTTTCTCCAAACAATAGAAAAGACTAGAAAGCCCCAAACGATATCCAGAACACGGAGGACACCGCACCTTCTTGCCCCAAAGCCGCCAATGTAATCCCAGTGTAATAGGAAATATCTTCTAAATAAAGCCTAAGAGTCAATGTCAGCCCTCAAAAAATCTAAAACGATAAAGAGATCAAAAAAGTCTGAGAAAACGCCTTCTGAGAAAGCAAGCAAGGAATCATCATTTTCCTTTGCTTCTTATGCCTTTGCTATTCCTTCTCTTCCTCGCTTCTAAAAGTAAACAGTCAAACCACACCGACAAGAAGCTTTATTTTTCCCCAAGTGTTTTGAAATGATATGCAACCATGTAGTTAACATCATAGGCATCCAGCTAGAGAAAGAAGAGAGAGAAAAATGTTCTAGGCAAAAGCCTTGGTTCTAAATCCAAAAAAAAAAAAAAAGGATCCGGCAATTTTCTGGGCTCCTCTTTCCAAGAAGATCAGCATAGGGACGCCCAGATAGTCGGAAGACACTAAACAAGCGCTGCAAATGTACGGTATCCCTCGTTTTCCAAAAGCAGACATAGCAGTCAGACTGGCTAAGGACATGGTGATTGCTTCAGAAGATTTCCATTATTATGTTTCTCCGGTTTTGTAGTAAGAGATGAATCCATTAAAGGCGAAAATCCTATGTCCGCCTTCTTTGCCATGCCTCCGTTCTCGACATTGAAGACACCAGCAAACAAAAACAGCAACAGGGATATTCATCACTGAAGCTTGGTCAAAAAGAGCGTGGTACTCGGGATATATTCACAGGATGAGATGTGTAATGCTACCGACTTCCAGGGGATCCTCCAGAGTTCAGGAATATTCCAACACTGAAAAACATTTGCCTCCTCGTTTACAGGCAGAACCGCGCTGCCTCTCGGCATCTCAAAATACGGAACAATTTCATTCACAGAAATGACATTTTTTTTTTTAGGTCTGGGATCAAGTGCTATAAAAATCCAGGTTTCAAACGTATGTTTTGCTAGTTACCCATTCCTGACGTCGCAATACGGACTCAAAAACTAATTAAAACCACCACATTCTCCTACTGCGGAGTTTACCACACATCTTTCTCCAAGCAGTTTCTCTGCTCTTTAAACTCTGTGAATTTTGTAGATTCCTAGTTTCTGGCTATTAAAATCTGACTTTTAATGATAGCCCTCATGCCCAGGAACGGAATATCAGTCCCTGCAGCACTGCCCATTGAAGAGCCATATTGTGTTTTTTGATTAACATCAAACAGTCCTCTCTACATTTTCTACTTTCCTTTCCAAGACTATTTCAACCCCGTGGTTTGGGGGTGCGCCTGCTAGGGGAAGGATCTGCCACCATGATGGCGGAAAAAGGAAGGAAAGGGCGAGAGTGGAAGAAAGAAATCATTAGCATCACTGGTAAAAACGTTCAGATTCATCTGCTCTTTTGTGTTGTCCAAAAGAGCCCTAAGAGGAAGCAGTAGCTCAAACTGCACGCACGACGGGCAGGACAAACACCAAAGGAGATCTTGTACAATTTTGATTTCCTTCCATTCAAATATAAAGGTACCAAGTCTTCAAAATGAATTATATCAAGATAGAGCAACTGCTTTAAAAATGGTTTCCCAAGGCATGTCTTTTGGGCCAGGCGGAGGTGCCTTTGCAAAGAGATGCTTCGGTTCTCGGTCCTATGTAATTCCGAGCGCGGGGGACGTTGCCGCGCACCTTTCTCCTTCTGTCCTCTCCGTCTTCCTCTGTTCCTGTTTCCTTCTCTAACCCCGTGAAGTTGCGGACATGTCGCGAGGGAGAATGGGACACGCGTTACTTGCTAACTTCCTTTCTCCCTCCAGCAACACTTCTTGCTGCTGACCTGCCCGTTCTCTCTAGGTTGTTTTAATCAGCCGCTTTGTGGCTGAGACTGCACTGCATTCACAGCGGTGGAGTATCTACTTTTTCTTTAAAATACAGCTAACAGTTATTCCTAAAAAGAGCTATGTTTATATATTAAGCGGCTTTTTGTTTCTTTGTTTTAATTTCCGCAAAATTGGGGAGTTTGTTTGGGTTTTTTTCAGGCGTGTTCAGCTAAATTACTGACGTCCTCTAAAAATGCTGAACTGCCCCCGGTTTCCCTCCTGGGGAAGGAAACGCGTGCATCACCAATGAGCAGAGGTGTTTAGCAGGCGTTGCATTTCCCATTCTCGTTCAAGTAGCCTTACAGCACGTGGTCAGGATGGTCAGAGTAATGCTTGCCTTAGACCAGTTGCATATGGTTGGGATGTCCTGTTGTATGAGCTATCGGACCTGGGATTACCGATCAAAATCGATGGACGTCAGCAGCAGGAGTAAATTTGCCCCATTTCACCAGTGCTCGATTCTTATTATTTGAACACTTTGGGTCAACGTTCATACTATTGGCAAACGATGCGTGACAACGTGGAGTGGTGCTTTCTATTTCTGTGAGAGGCCTGATAGACATGAAAAGCACGGCTGGTTTCTTGATACCTCTTCTGGATTCCGTTTGGCGAATCCGGCTTCCCTGTTGATCGATGCATTCGGCGATTTGAAGGGGCAAATAGCTATGGAATTCAACATGGTGCTGACCTCTCTCTGCAGGATTAATGCTATTAAAAAGTGCCAGTGATTTCCCTCCAAATCATTCACAAACACATAAAGGCATTAGCCTAAATCATGACGTCCTTGCTCCCATCATGGAGTCCATTTGCATGGGGGTTTTTGAACGAGAACTGTAGCATTCAGGCTCCTGTGTCTTTGTGATGGTCTTCTTGAACGTGCAGGCGGGACACTAGCATGTTTATGCATTGATCCCTCTGTATAAACAAGGAGCACTTTCATCTTCCTGACAGTAAATTGTGATTTGCCGCAGCGGAATGAAATGGCTCGGCGAGGAGCTCGTCTGATCCCCCAGGAAATAGGGGGGCTCCGAGCCACGGGACAGCAGCGCACCAGTGCACCCAGCCGTCTGCGCCGCGCGGCGCGGATCCGGGCGTGGGGCAGGATCGCCCCGCGGGGCAGAAACTGCCCTAAGACCTCCCCGTGTTCATTCAGCAGCTTGCCTGCACCAGGCCCCTTGTGTCCTGAGTGCTAGGGCTCCCGTCGGCTTCCCCGGCCACGGGTACCAGCCCCAGCCTCAGCCTCAGCCCGACACTGCTGTCTCCCTTTCCAGAACACGACATACCGCAGACTTGTTCCCCGCAGCTTGATGAATTCCCCCCATCTAATTTAATGCAGGATTGTCCAGCCCCCCCACACCAAGAATATTTTTATTTGAACCATTTGGTGCCACCTGACCTATTGCAAAGACGAAATACAGTTGCTCCTCAGCTATGTTTTAAAACTCGCTTTTGAAGAACTCATCGCCAGGCATTGCGGTGACCAGCCTTGTGATAAAATATCTGCTGCAGGGGAAAGTGTTCAGAGACACAGGACACAGGACACAGGTCTGGCAGCCTAATTTCACTTTATCGCACTTCCTCAGGGATGCCTGGTCCGCAGGCCAACGAATGGATTGTGTCTGGAGGGGGGGCGTGGGGGGCGTTCATCCCTGCAAGTTATAACAGGCATAATATCCTTCCGGTTTAATGGGCAATAATATCCCTAATTTAGGACCGGGTTATGAATTCCGCTACACAGCAATAATTCCCCAGTGTAAGTGAGGTCAGAACTGGGCTAGCAATGACAGCAGTAATGACCGAGTATTGCAGCGTGGGCAGCGTGGAGTTATTGTGCTTATAGATCCTTGTCCAATAATCATGCAACACGAGCAATATTCTGTCATTATGATCGGGATGATCCACGTTATGTAAAATATGGCTGTGTAGCGCAGACTTGTTTCACATCGAGACAGTGTCTGTACGATCCCGCGCCCACACATGCAGAGAGAGAGGATTTTCCTGGCTACAGATGCTGGGTAAAAGGATATTTGCTTTTCGTGTAGAACAGCTCGTCAGCACGGCATACATCGGGATATATATATATTTTCTTTTACTAGGGATCTTGATCACACAAGAAACAGAGCGCCCCCGTATTAGCATGAGCAAACCCCTCTATACCGGCCGGGGACCCGCCGCTGTACGAGCACTGCCTGCAGCAGATCCCCAAGGGGGAAACGACCGCATCATCTCCCGCCCTCCGCACGCACGCAGCTCCCCGACTCCTTCTGCTCTTACGAGGCGGAGTTTTCTTTCCCGACACCAACATTTCCCTCCCCTTACAAATGTACACCTAGGACCAATATTATTGCGAAGCGCCCCAGACTGAAAATGGCAGCCATCTGCATTCAGACCTGGCTTTTCTTTTCTGATCTTCACGCATTTAAAAACCCAGCTAAAATGGCCCTCGAGGTGCCACCCTGCTCTCGGGGGAAGGGAGTTCAATGGGAAGCCCCGTCCCATTGATCCCTCCAGCCGCACAAAAGGGCAACACATCTAGCCGCGGTGCCTTGAACTCGTCTCACGAGACACGGCCGAGGGGAGGACAAAGGTGGCCCGTCTCCCCGGGGCAGCGCTCTTCAACCCCAGCGGCTGGCGCTCAAGTCTAACAATTTGGAGCGCACCGGGCACGGCTGCCTGGCAGCTTCCCCGCAGACCTGGCTTCATTTGTTTTTTTCTGGAGGGCCGGTGTTTTATTCCAAGGGGTTCATGCAGGAGTTCATGTTTCTCCCTTCCCTTCCGGCAGGGTCTGCAGGGAGGGGCCGGGGCTGGAGACCGCGCTGTCTCTGCGTCGAGCCCCTTCACCGGGATCCATTCCTTCTGCCTGCCGGCAGTCCCCGCTGCCCTCCAGCTCCCCGACCGCCTCCTGATAACTCTCCTGCCTATAAAAAATCCACCGCGGTTCAGTATAAATAACTGCCCCTGAAAGCCCTGGACCAAGCGGGCTTTACTTTACTTTCCTCTCTCCCCTCTGGAGGGGATCCGCGGTCTTCGGCCGCCCTGCACTGCGGCAGAAAGGTCTCAGCCGCCGGGAGAGGAAGAGACAAGGGCCCTTGCACCTGCCGGGGCTCGCCTGCCTCCGTGACCTTCTAACGAACCGGGGCTCCGGGTGGATCCGAGCGCGGAGCAGGGGAGGCAGGACGGAGACATCCCACCCTGGGGCACGGGGGAGTGCTGGCCAGAGCTGCGGCAGCGAGCCGGGGGGCCCGGGGTCACCCTGTCAGCCGCCGCTGCAACTTTTGGGATGCGGGTTTTGCATGCGCGAGTTTAGATTCCGCCTCCCTGAGCCCCGCTCTCTGCATGGCTTCGCGCATTTTAATTCTCTCCGGGCCCCACCGGGTAGGGATGGAAGAAGGGGGAAAGCCGCGGGGATCTCCGCTTCTTCCAGAGCTTTGTTTTTCTTCCCCTCCCCAAACTGCCCCCCGTCACCATCCCGGGTGCAATGACAAATGAAGCCTCCGCCTGGGAAGCCAAGCCCCGAGTTTCCCACTGGAAAGTTTCCATGGGGTGGCTCGGAAGTCGGGAGCCCCCACTGCCTCTCTCCCCAGCGCTGCCTGCTTTTATGAAAATGAGCAGTATTGAAAGCCTTTCCATCCCGCTAGCTGTGAGCCTCGCATAAATGATGCAAATGGCTCCGAGGGGTTTTTTTCAAGTGAACTGTGTAGATCTGTGAAAATAATATCAGGGTTTTCCGTCAGAATGAGCTTAGCGCGGTACTGAGGCGTGCCATAATCTGACCCGACACCTCCAACCATCTGCGCTATCTATCTGCCTTCTGATTTACCAAATCTTCACAAGCAAAAGACAAATTGTACTTGATACTAACGAAAAGCCGGCGAGCCCCGGCCCCGGCCCTCTTTGCCGAGAGATGATTGGAGAAAATGTAAATCTGGTTCATTTCAGTCCATAGGCAACGGGCAAAGGAGCTGCCTTTTCTTTTTCCTTTTTTTTTTTTTTTTTAAATCTCCTTCCCTTTTAAAGAGACATCCCCGTCTCCGATTAGGGAGGCATCGCTTTGACAGCAGTTCCAGGAAAACTCGCAGGGCGAGCGAGCATATTGAGCTTAATTCCCAATATCTGCTGCCCTTCCAAGCGCGGGGCCCGGGAGAAAGCCGCCGCCCAGCAGCTCCCTCGCCTTGCTCCCTCCCCCTTCCCGGAGCCAGCCCGGACCCCCGTGCCTGTCCAAGCCCCTCCACGACCGCGAAGCACCGCTGCACGTATTTATTTGCAGAGGTGCACGGGGAGGGAGGGCAGAGCCTGCCCGCGTCCCCGGGCTGGGGGGAGACTCAGGAGCCAGGGCTCGGAGACGATCAATATTTGAAGAGATTCCTGAAATCTGCTGCGAGTCGCTGTCCTGACCTGGCGGTGACTTCTCACTCGGGAGGGTTGTTCTCAGCTGCAGCCGGCAGCAGCAGCGAGGCTTTCACGTTGCAGGACAAAGCTGCGCCTGGGCCTGGCAGGGACCCCGCGAGTCCTGCAGGAACCCCCTTCCCGCGCCCCACTGCAGGCGGGGAGCGTCTGACCGCTCCAGAGCCGCGGCTGCTCGGGCTGGGGTTCACACGGGGATCACAACAGCAGCAAGAAGAACGAGGATAATAATAGTAATACTACTACTAGTAGTAGCAATCATAATAATCATGGTGATGATACGGATGGCGACGATGGTGGTGATGAAGGTCACCACCATTATTATTATTATTGAGATGACAATAATCATGGTCATCATCCTTCTCATGAATAATCATTGTTATTATTGTGATGACGGTGGTGGTAGCAATAAAAACGACAACAACAACAACAATAACGATCAGGGTCACGATGGTGGCGATAACAATAATAATACTAGTCATAACGATGATGATAATGATGATAACAATCATCACCCCCATCATCGGGCCCAGGACGGTGGCGGCGGCGATGACACCCACCGCTGCTGCTCGCAGGGGGATGCCCTAGGAGCTGTCTGCTGTCTCCACGGGCCCTGCCCTCCTTTGCTGGCTGGCGCGAGGTGCTGCCGAGCTCCCCGGCTTTGTGTGCACGGGGCAGAGATGGCCCCACGGCAGCCGGAGCAGGGCCCGGGGGCGGTGGGA
>NW_005843593.1:51818-52755 GCF_000455745.1 Alligator sinensis
AGCCGGGCGCCCGCCTCCATGTTCCAGCTGCCCATCCTCAACTTCAGCCCGCAGCAAGTGGCCGGGGTATGCGAGACCCTGGAGGAGAGCGGGGACATTGAGCGCCTGGGCCGCTTCCTCTGGTCCCTGCCCGTGGCGCCGGGGGCGTGCGAGGCGCTGAACAAGAACGAGTCGGTGCTGCGCGCCCGGGCCATCGTGGCCTTCCACACGGGCAGCTACCGCGAGCTCTACCACCTCCTGGAGAGCCACAAGTTCACCAAGGAGTCGCACGCCAAGCTGCAGGCGCTGTGGCTGGAGGCGCACTACCAGGAGGCCGAGAAGCTGCGCGGCCGGCCCCTGGGCCCCGTGGACAAGTACCGCGTGCGCAAGAAGTTCCCGCTGCCCCGCACCATCTGGGACGGCGAGCAGAAGACGCACTGCTTCAAGGAGCGCACGCGGCACTTGCTGCGGGAGTGGTACCTGCAGGACCCCTACCCCAACCCCAGCAAAAAGCGCGAACTGGCGCAGGCCACCGGCCTCACCCCCACCCAAGTGGGCAACTGGTTCAAAAACCGCCGGCAAAGGGACAGGGCGGCGGCGGCCAAAAACAGGTCGGTCCCCGGCCTGCAGCCGCGGGGCTGGGCGGCGGTGCGGGGTTGTGCCGGGGCAGGGAGGCTCCGGGTGCCCGGCGCAGCCTGCAGCACTCGGGAAGCCTGAGCTCGGCCCGGGGCCCTTGTGCACCTGCTTTTTTGGAAGTAGTGCGGGGGCGGAGGAGGCAGCGCCTGCGCGGGCGCCAGCAGGAGCAGGGGGGTCGGAGCAGGGAGGAAGGCGCTGATGGAGGGGTCTGGGGGGACTGGAGGGCCTGCCCCCGGCTCTGCAGAGGGCGAAGCGGCGGTGGGGAGCCCGGTGGCAGGGCGCTGTGACACGTGTCTCCGCTTCCCCGCAGGCTGCAGCAGCA